>NC_039251.1:32808293-33080793 GCF_003368295.1 Carassius auratus
GCGCAGATTTGATGTTAAACGGCTCGTTCACTGAACCGCAGGCGCGTCTCCGTGAACAGCCGTGAAACAGTGATTCTGTTCAAATTCCCTTTAAAATCTTAAATGATTCCCTTTGAGCTAAATTGACCTGTTTCCCTTACATTTATAATGGTGGAGAATGATTGCGGGCAGTTTAATCTAAATTGTGAGCATAAACCAAGTTATTTAATCTTTGACTTTGCTAAAGGAATGAAAGATGAGAAGCATGCGAGACCTGAGTATGTGTGTGTGACGCGTGACGTAAGCAGCGCGCGCCCTCCCGCTTGAATGAAAGGAGCTAGAGGAGACTTTAACTCGAGTCCGTCTCCCCGTTTGTTTAACAGCAGTAAGTGAACTTAAAAGTAAACATCTGAGAATCGTACAATAAGGTAGAAATTGAGCGTGTTCCTCATTTGTGTAATGCCTTGTTTTATAGCTGATTTGATTTCACTGCGTGTTCCAGTGTCTCAAACGCTATCTCAGTCACTGTTTGCTGAACGGAGCTAAACTGTTAGTGTTTCAAAAGGGATATAAATCGGTGAATAAAGAATAGTTTTTGAGCGGGTTCCTCAATCTATTTATCAAAGTCCCCGTATTCATATTTCATATAGTTTGATTGCCAGTGCGTGTTCCACTGCCGAATCAAATTTGATATTCGACTCCCCTAAGTTAACGTTAAACATTAGAGAACAATGTTTGTCCATTTGTATCCGTTCACCAAAGTGAATGCAATCTCGCGTAACACTGCGTGTGCCCGAGAGTAATTTGAATGGGAGTGTTTTAAAAGCTTGATCAAGTAAATTTTAACTGTGTACCAACAGCGAAGGAAAACTTTATGTTTGTGTCCAGAAAAAACTGGCACGGAGAATCAAATTGCTGAGATTGATATAATAACTACAGCAGGAAGCTGCTATTTGAATTAAGATAAATTTAACTCTATACAAACTGAGAGTTTAAGTGCCACATCGCAAAACCAACTGAAAGGCGGTGTTGTTATTTGTACAGTGTTGAAATGAGCCGACATTTCATGTAACATGCTTAACTGTATTTGCAACAATGCAACGATTCATGTGCTAATCCACTAGAATGTGTTTTGGTTGCCATAGTGACGACCGTGACCCGGAAGCCTAACGTACTTCCGGAGCAACTCTGAACTGTGCACGCGCAGCGCACAAACTCCGCGGTGTCGCTAAGCTAACGAAACCATTGCATTTACATTGAAGTCTATACTAAGCCACTAGCCTCAAAGGTTAGCCGTTAGCATTACCATCCAGTGGTAGAATAATGTGTGTTTGGGCAACGCTGACGTGATTTAACCATTTTAAACATCTTAACTAACACTTGTTAGTCTCTTTCTTTTTATCGCTCTCTTTTCTCACTAGACCACTTTTCATTTTACTAGAAAGGGAAATACTGACTCACAATTATTAATTGTCAAATTGAAATTTAATTGAAACATTAAATTTATTTTGGAATCATTTAAAATTTCCCTCTCAGATCATTTCATATGATCTTTTATTTCTAGTATTCTCTTTGGTCTAATTATTTTAGGAATGAATAAGCCTTGAACTTTGGAAGTTAAAGTAAACTTATCCCAGCGTGCCAACATGCCGCAGACTGCAGACCCATTTCCCATGGGGAAGATGTGAACATTTGGCTGAGAGGCATAACAGACAGCCTCACTCCAAAGACATTTGAACTGTTATTATTTTTAATAATAATCCTAATCCTGAGAAGATTCCTGACACAAGATTCAAGCCAGAACAACAACCACGAAGAGCTAGTCATGATCACGAGCTCACTAAGCTATGCCTTCACAACCCAGCTGAAACTGAGCGACAAGCACATCACCCACCTTCAAGAGGAGCTGACACGTGCTCAACGTCGCATAGACAAGCTGGAAGTGAAAGTTCAAAATCAACTCAAAGCACCCAACGAGAGGGAGCAGGATACAACAGAACAAGTTATGAAGCTCCTAGCAGCCCTGGCAGCAGCTCAGCTCGACCAGCAACATGCAACGGCTGCTCAGAGAGACCTGGTAAACAGACTCCAGTATGCCGAACAGCTACTGGAGAAAGCCAAGATAGACATCAGAAACAAGAATTCCGAAATCAGTGCTTTGAAAGACCACCTTGAAAGGTACAGAACTGAAATGGACAATCTGACCCAACAACTAGATGATACCAACGATGAGCTCTACATGGTCAGAAAAGAACTCCAAAATGCTTACAAGCACAACTGTCACGTTGTTGAAAGAGAAACCTCTCTTAGCCTCATCACTGCTGAGCAGAGCAGAGTCCCACGTCCAAGAACTGGCATATGACGAAAGGAGCGAAGGGCCACAACCCAAAACCTCACCTGCCTTCGCCACACAACCCTTTCCTGCCAACGAAAGAAAACCTTCCGTCCAAGACCTTGAAGCTGCACACGGGATGACAATCAAAGACCTCAACAAGCTGTCTAAAAACATCAGCAGGTTCAACCCAAACTCCACAGAGAGCCCCGACATCCAAGCTTATCTGCGAGATATCGAATTTCAACTGGAAGTGAGACCTCATGTGACTGACAGAGACTGGTTATACCTCCTTAGAGCCACGTCCAGTTCCGAGGTACGAAACTTTCTAGATCGACAGCCCAGTCAAACCAAGTCAAACTACCAGCGACTTCGTGAGGTCCTGATTAAAGAGTTTACAGACCCAGACTCTGAACATGGACTGTTAACTGCCTTGGAAACCAAACAAGGTCGTCAAGAGACTCCACAAGCTTATTACAACCGACTCCGACAAGCCTACTTTGGTGCACACAACAGCCCTGACCTTGAAGAGGATGTGAACTTCAAAACCCTCTTCCTAAAAAATCTGCACCCCGGAGTCAGTCACCATCTAGGTGTCATGGCCTGTCCGAACTCCATGACCATCCAACAGTTGCGTGACCTAACACAGAAGGCCTATAACAAGCAGAAGTTGGCCTCAAAGAAAGGTAACAAAACCTCCACACTCTTGAACTCTGTCAACAAAGACTCAAGCCTTGCACTGGACGACACCCAGTGGCATCACAACACCAGAGTCTTCCATCAAGAGCACAGAGAACGTGACGCCCATATCCACGACCGCTTTCAGCCCAACTGCTGGAAAAATCCATGGGACCAGCCACGCTTCTCAAGAAACCAAAAGGATAACATCTGGAAACCTAACCAGAGATCCAAAGGTAATCACCTGACATTGAGCACGTGTCACCTTCAAGAGGAGCTGACACGTGCTCAATGTCGCATAGACAAGCTGGAAGTGAAAGTTCAAAATCAACTCAAAGCACCCAACGAGAGGGAGCAGGATACAACAGAACAAGTTATGAAGCTCCTAGCAGCCCTGGCAGCAGCTCAGCTCGACCAGCAACATGCAACGGCTGCTCAGAGAGACCTGGTAAACAGACTCCAGTATGCCGAACAGCTACTGGAGAAAGCCAAGATAGACATCAGAAACAAGAATTCCGAAATCAGTGCTTTGAAAGACCACCTTGAAAGGTACAGAACTGAAATGGACAATCTGACCCAACAACTAGATGATACCAACGATGAGCTCTACATGGTCAGAAAAGAACTCCAAAATGCTTACAAGCACAACTGTCACGTTGTTGAAAGAGAAACCTCTCTTAGCCTCATCACTGCTGAGCAGAGCAGAGTCCCACGTCCAAGAACTGGCATATGACGAAAGGAGCGAAGGGCCACAACCCAAAACCTCACCTGCCTTCGCCACACAACCCTTTCCTGCCAACGAAAGAAAACCTTCCGTCCAAGACCTTGAAGCTGCACACGGGATGACAATCAAAGACCTCAACAAGCTGTCTAAAAACATCAGCAGGTTCAACCCAAACTCCACAGAGAGCCCCGACATCCAAGCTTATCTGCGAGATATCGAATTTCAACTGGAAGTGAGACCTCATGTGACTGACAGAGACTGGTTATACCTCCTTAGAGCCACGTCCAGTTCCGAGGTACGAAACTTTCTAGATCGACAGCCCAGTCAAACCAAGTCAAACTACCAGCGACTTCGTGAGGTCCTGATTAAAGAGTTTACAGACCCAGAGTCTGAACATGGACTGTTAACTGCCTTGGAAACCAAACAAGGTCGTCAAGAGACTCCACAAGCTTATTACAACCGACTCCGACAAGCCTACTTTGGTGCACACAACAGCCCTGACCTTGAAGAGGATGTGAACTTCAAAACCCTCTTCCTAAAAAATCTGCACCCCGGAGTCAGTCACCATCTAGGTGTCATGGCCTGTCCGAACTCCATGACCATCCAACAGTTGCGTGACCTAACACAGAAGGCCTATAACAAGCAGAAGTTGGCCTCAAAGAAAGGTAACAAAACCTCCACACTCTTGAACTCTGTCAACAAAGACTCAAGCCTTGCACTGGACGACACCCAGTGGCATCACAACACCAGAGTCTTCCATCAAGAGCACAGAGAACGTGACGCCCATATCCACGACCGCTTTCAGCCCAACTGCTGGAAAAATCCATGGGACCAGCCACGCTTCTCAAGAAACCAAAAGGATAACATCTGGAAACCTAACCAGAGATCCAAAGGTAATCACCTGACTCATCCAAGAGCAACTCGTGTGGGTAAGCGACAACAAAACCCACCTCAGCACCACTCAGACATGCACAGTGCTGAGTATGCACAAGAACATAACCGCTTACCATTAGAAGACACGGAACAAGTCATGGAACAACAAAGAGAGTTCCTTCAAGACAATTTACATGCATATGACCACAAAGTTGAGTCATGCTCGCTGTGACCAGCGACAGAACGGAAGGCCGGTGAACACCTGGTGCACCACATCAGAGATGACAAGCACCTGTTCAACAACAACCCAGAATGAACAAGTCTTTCACGGCCAACTGTTGATGAAAAATCTGAGGTACTAAAGGACATCACCTCAGTCACTAACAAACTGTCAAATGAACTCCAACTCCAAGTTCCAAATTCCCTGTCTGTGCAACAGCAACCACCAGAGCACAGAAGGTCAGAAAGTCTGCTACAGCCAGAAGGCATCACAAGAAGAATGCAACATAGGAGACAAGTTTTGCAACTCAGCTTCACACAGCCATGCCAAACTGCCTCCGACTGTCTGCTAAAGAACTTCCTGCCTTGCTGGACTGACCCCTCATTAGACCATGGACACGCCCTCATCCAAGCCAAGGATGCTGAGAGCCAGTCTTAAGTGACATGCTAGAAAAAGGGGGAGACAACACAGACTTGAACAGATCTGACCACACATGCACTACACCAGTAATACACAACATTACCTACACCCAGAGGTAAACACATCTACTGATAACACAGTCAACAAACATATTCTTCCCACAGGTAGAATATCCAACTTTTAGCGTAACAAAGTTACACATACCCACCATGAAGAAACGTGCAGCCATCCTCACAATAGGTAGAACACCTGACACTAAGTTAAGGTTCACGACACACTAGCTGCACCTGACATCCTAGCTCAATAGTAGTTGTAACACATGCTAGGAAAACCCACAGCAGCCTTGTTTTGTTTTGTTCTTCTTTTACCTATCCTTCTCCTTCCCCTCTTTCCTGAGTAGGTGAAACGCCTAGACACCCTGCGATGGGTCGAAGGTCTGATATTAGGATTGACTCGCAACACCTAATATCCGCCAGCCACTCTAAACTGAATGGAAGCCAGAGAGCTCCATGCATGATAGGTCAATTCATTGAATTGAAAATGAAATTACTAGAAAACTAATGGTAAACATGTAAAGTAAGACAACCTAGAAGAACCAAACAAAGTTAACCACAAATTTGATTGATGAATCAAAATAAAAACAATTTCCAAGACGATCTAAACTATCCTCAATGTGCTAAACTACATTGACTAATTGAACTTAACCACGTCTACCTAAATAACCTGATGCCTGCACCAGTACAGTAACTGTCATGGAGGTGTTGTCTTGCTGTTTGCTGTGTTTGTATGCTTCTTCTGCCTTTGTTTCTCCAGCGATCGACGATGTCTTCACCTAAACACCTCGCCGATCGAAAGGGGGATATATGTAGCAGAAATGAGTCAAATCAGACAAATCAAAGAGTCTATCAGAGCTGTGTGCATTGAAACATGAGCTGAATTCCTCAGGAAGTCATAAATCAGTTCTAGTGCCACAAGAACCAAGCAAGATAACCAACCAACCAACTTGTTCACACAACAGCTTTCAACATTAACACCAATAGAACAATTATTGACAATTTTAATTCGAAGAAGAGATTGTCAAATTTATTGTTCGTGATTGGAATGCAACGCTGGACATCACATGTAAACCCAGGAGATCAAGTTAAATACTTGCATTGACTTCCCCCCCCCCCAGCCAGTGAAACCAGACTGAAATTCCTAAGGGGGAAGGGCTTTAAACCTTTGTCTTCACAGAAAAGTCCTTTGCCAGAGAATGGCAAAGAAACCCTTTTTATACATTATATATGGACCAGAATGAATTCAAAAAAGACTCATGAATGAATCATTCCATTGCTTAACTCCATATTCATTTACGTGTAACCCACACATTTGACTATCATGTATAATCACTTATTGTGTATGTCTTTTGATAACTATAGGATACCTAGTCATGTCTAGTATTGAAATAATCGCATTTTCTTGCTTGATATTGTCCTGACAATCATTTATTTGTAAAATATATCATAATCATGTTATAGGAATCATGTCCAAAATTAGACCCTGTGAGGCAAGAACCACATGCTTGGTAAGATAAACAAATGATTTATGATACCCACCCCAAGAACATATCTGATTGGTCAAGGCAACATTTGAGGGGTGGCCAACAAGGAAGTTTTAAATACTTTGGATCCCATGAAATTTTGCTTTTTAGTCTGCTTTTAGTTCTTAGTCTAGCTGCTGCTATTAGCCATGTCGGCTTTTAGTTCCAGCCTTGCTCGTGCTATCAGTCATGCCTGCTCTTAGCTTGTAGCTTTGCTACCTAGCTTTAGCTTGTAGCATCTAGCCATGCGGTTAGTCATCATGGTTCTTTGAGCGCGGTTCCAGCGTGCCTGCCTGCTGCTACTTATGCCACAATGAGAAGGAACACAACCTAGTCTCGTCAAACTTTATTTCTTTCCTTTTCCGTTTGAGAGTTTCGTGTTCTGAGTTAAGTTTTGTAACGTCCATTCAACTTCAACCAGCGAACACGACTCTGCACTTTCAGCCAACGCCCAACAACCACGGGCTTCCCAAGACGTCACTTCACTACTGAACTTCAAGCCAATCAGCGACACCGGGATACCCCTTTCAACTGGAGTCCCTTTCACAGCAAACTAAGGCAACGTATTCCCAGATATTTGTTGTGCTGGTGTATCTAATATAATTTTAACCCCATTGAGGAACTCAATGCGAGTGCTAATTACGTGATTGATGGTTGTTCATGTCTATGCAATTTAACGTATTGCTGTAAACTTGGGATTCCATATTTCCATTCTCTTAAACTCATCTTTCCCTAACTTTCGACCTTCCTGCAACTTGTGTGAATGTGTGTGTGCGTGCGTTTATGTGTTAGATTAGTTTATATGTCTTAGATTTATCTAATAAAGCCTTATTCATATTGAAAAGAGAAGTATCTTGTGTTTTGTGCTTACAAGTTAATGTCTTAAACTGCCGATCTTGTTACTGTGCTAATTGATAGTGGTTTCACTATAGTTTGGATATTAGTATCCAGCGCAGATTTGATGTTAAACGGCTCGTTCACTGAACCGCAGGCGCGTCTCCGTGAACAGCCGTGAAACAGTGATTCTGTTCAAATTCCCTTTAAAATCTTAAATGATTCCCTTTGAGCTAAATTGACCTGTTTCCCTTACATTTATAATGGTGGAGAATGATTGCGGGCAGTTTAATCTAAATTGTGAGCATAAACCAAGTTATTTAATCTTTGATTTTGCTAAAGGAATGAAAGATGAGAAGCATGCGAGACCTGAGTATGTGTGTGTGACAAGTGACGTAAGCAGCGCGCGCCCTCCCGCTTGAATGAAAGGAGCTAGAGGAGACTTTAACTCGAGTCCGTCTCCCCGTTGTTAACAGCAGTAAGTGAACTTAAAAGTAAACATCTGAGAACGTACAATAAGGTAGAAATTGAGCGTGTTCCTCATTTGTGTAATGCCTTGTTTTATAGCTGATTTGATTTCACTGCGTGTTCCAGTGTCTCAAACGCTATCTCAGTCACTGTTTGCTGAACGGAGCTAAACTGTTAGTGTTTCAAAAGGGATATAAATCGGTGAATAAAGAATAGTTTTGAGCGGGTTCCTCAATCTATTTATCAAAGTCCCCGTATTCATATTTCATATAGTTTGATTGCCAGTGCGTGTTCCACTGCCGAATCAAATTTGATATTCGACTCCCCTAAGTTAACGTTAAACATTAGAGAACAATGTTTGCCCATTTGTATCCGTTCACAAAGTGAATGCAATCTCGTGTAACACTGCGTGTGTCCGAGAGTAATTTGAATGGGAGTGTTTTAAAAGCTTGATCAAGTAAATTTTAACTGTGTACCAACAGCGAAGGAAAACTTTTATGTTTGTGTCCAGAAAAACTGGCACGGAGAATCAAATTGCTGAGATTGATATAATAACTACAGCAGGAAGCTGCTATTTGAATTAAGATAAATTTAACTCTATACAAACTGAGAGTTTACGTGCCACATCGCAAAACCAACTGAAAGGCGGTGTTGTTATTTGTACAGTGTTGAAATGAGCCGACATTTCATGTAACATGTTTAACTGTATTTGCAACAATGCAACGATTCATGTGCTAATCCACTAGAATGTGTTTTGGTTGCCATAGTGACGACCGTGACCCGGAAGCCTAACGTACTTCCGGAGCAACTCAGAACTGTGCACGCGCAGCGCACAAACTCAGCGGTGTCGCTAAGCTAATGAAACCATTGCATTTACATTGAAGTCTATACTAAAGCCACTAGCCTCAAAGGTTAGCCGTTAGCATTACCATCCAGTGGTAGAATAATGTGTGTTTGGGCAACGCTGACGTGATTTAACCATTTTAAACATCTTAACTAACACTTGTTAGTCTCTTTCTCTTTAGTGCTCTCTTTCCTCACTAAACCACTTATTTTCATTTTACTAGAAAGGGAAATACTGACTCACAATTATTAATTGTCAAATTGAAATTTAATTGAAACATTAAATTTATTTTGAATCATTTAAAATTTCCCTCTCAGATCATTTCATATGATCTTTTATTTCTAGTATTCTCTTTTGGGCCTTATTATTTTAGGAATGAATAAGCCTTGAACTTTGGAAGTTAAGTAAACTTATTCTTCCTAATTTATTTATTACCCATCTGAATATATGCTATTCAGACCTTTACTTATTTGAATTCGTTTTACCCCTCTTCCTATTTTGGTTATACACTTAACCACTATTGTTTTACTTATTGATTTCCTCTTTTAATTTCATTTTTGCATATTTTGCCCATTTATTATTTTTTTTTAATTTTACTTTTTCTTACCATTTCTTTACTTTTGTGTATCCTAGCCTGGGAACGACAAACCTGAGCCCTAAAAGGAGACATTGTTATCCCTCACTACGAGTTCAAATAAATTAGAAAGACAACCCCCTTTCACTTAAAGTTTATTTTGTTTGATTAGTTGTGCAGCAACTAACACAACACTCTCCTTGTAGTTGAGATAACCGCTACTGAGACTTACCATCTCCTTCCTCTCTCTCCTTTACTTTCCTCTTCTCTTTTTACATTTGTAGGACATGTAAGAACCATCAATCAATTCTAAGTGAAGTAAATACACAATCGTGCCAAAGACGACGAATCATCCTTATGAATTTGATTGTAATCATCCTCTCATTTGTTCTTCCTAACCTCCCTACATTTGGAAACGCAATCCAAGTTTTAGCATCTCATCCAACTTTGAGATCAATTTAATAGAGATACGTGTTGAACAACTGTCGCCTTCGCAGCCTCCCTGGTGCGCGGTCCAACTGAAAGGTGTACGGTGTCAATCCTGTCAGACTAAGAAAAGAGATATCAGAATTATTATTGTATTCTTTTGTCCAAAGCAAGAAATATAATAATAGTGTTTACGTTTTTGATAACATTTAATTGGAAAAAATAATTTTCCCCATTTGAAAAACAGAAATTTTGCTTGTCATTTGAATTTGTTTTTCACCTCTGTCTCTTTTTTCCTCTTCCTCATTAGAGTGACAAAGTCTTCGCATCTCTAGTCTACTTAGACACCCTGAGACCAACACAGTCATCACCACATTTCACTAGTGGTTCACAATCACTGATACAACACTTAGTTGTCCCACCACACATAGGCTTTTACTCCACACAGATCTGTGTCAGTCTCTCTTCTCCCCAGCGTGCCAACATGCCGCAGACTGCAGACCCCATTTCCCATGGGGAAGATGTGAACATTTGGCTGAGAGGCATAACAGACAGCCTCACTCCAAAGACATTTGAACTGTTATTATTTTTAATAATAATCCTAATCCTGAGAAGATTCCTGACACAAGATTCAAGCCAGAACAACAACCACGAAGAGCTAGTCATGATCACGAGCTCACTAAGCTATGCCTTCACAACCCAGCTGAAACTGAGCGACAAGCACATCACCCACCTTCAAGAGGAGCTGACACGTGCTCAACGTCGCATAGACAAGCTGGAAGTGAAAGTTCAAAATCAACTCAAAGCACCCAACGAGAGGGAGCAGGATACAACAGAACAAGTTATGAAGCTCCTAGCAGCCCTGGCAGCAGCTCAGCTCGACCAGCAACATGCAACGGCTGCTCAGAGAGACCTGGTAAACAGACTCCAGTATGCCGAACAGCTACTGGAGAAAGCCAAGATAGACATCAGAAACAAGAATTCCGAAATCAGCGCTTTGAAAGACCACCTTGAAAGGTACAGAACTGAAATGGACAATCTGACCCAACAACTAGATGATACCAACGATGAGCTCTACATGGTCAGAAAAGAACTCCAAAATGCTTACAAGCACAACTGTCACGTTGTTGAAAGAGAAACCTCTCTTAGCCTCATCACTGCTGAGCAGAGCAGAGTCCCACGTCCAAGAACTGGCATATGACGAAAGGAGCGAAGGGCCACAACCCAAAACCTCACCTGCCTTCGCCACACAACCCTTTCCTGCCAACGAAAGAAAACCTTCCGTCCAAGACCTTGAAGCTGCACACGGGATGACAATCAAAGACCTCAACAAGCTGTCTAAAAACATCAGCAGGTTCAACCCGAACTCCACAGAGAGCCCCGACATCCAAGCTTATCTGCGAGATATCGAATTTCAACTGGAAGTGAGACCTCATGTGACTGACAGAGACTGGTTATACCTCCTTAGAGCCACGTCCAGTTCCGAGGTACGAAACTTTCTAGATCGACAGCCCAGTCAAACCAAGTCAAACTACCAGCGACTTCGTGAGGTCCTGATTAAAGAGTTTACAGACCCAGAGTCTGAACATGGACTGTTAACTGCCTTGGAAACCAAACAAGGTCGTCAAGAGACTCCACAAGCTTATTACAACCGACTCCGACAAGCCTACTTTGGTGCACACAACAGCCCTGACCTTGAAGAGGATGTGAACTTCAAAACCCTCTTCCTAAAAAATCTGCACCCCGGAGTCAGTCACCATCTAGGTGTCATGGCCTGTCCGAACTCCATGACCATCCAACAGTTGCGTGACCTAACACAGAAGGCCTATAACAAGCAGAAGTTGGCCTCAAAGAAAGGTAACAAAACCTCCACACTCTTGAACTCTGTCAACAAAGACTCAAGCCTTGCACTGGACGACACCCAGTGGCATCACAACACCAGAGTCTTCCATCAAGAGCACAGAGAACGTGACGCCCATATCCACGACCGCTTTCAGCCCAACTGCTGGAAAAATCCATGGGACCAGCCACGCTTCTCAAGAAACCAAAAGGATAACATCTGGAAACCTAACCAGAGATCCAAAGGTAATCACCTGACTCATCCAAGAGCAACTCGTGTGGGTAAGCGACAACAAAACCCACCTCAGCACCACTCAGACATGCACAGTGCTGAGTATGCACAAGAACATAACCGCTTACCATTAGAAGACACGGAACAAGTCATGGAACAACAAAGAGAGTTCCTTCAAGACAATTTACATGCATATGACCACAAAGTTGAGTCATGCTCGCTGTGACCAGCGACAGAACGGAAGGCCGGTGAACACCTGGTGCACCACATCAGAGATGACAAGCACCTGTTCAACAACAACCCAGAATGAACAAGTCTTTCACGGCCAACTGTTGATGAAAAATCTGAGGTACTAAAGGACATCACCTCAGTCACTAACAAACTGTCAAATGAACTCCAACTCCAAGTTCCAAATTCCCTGTCTGTGCAACAGCAACCACCAGAGCACAGAAGGTCAGAAAGTCTGCTACAGCCAGAAGGCATCACAAGAAGAATGCAACATAGGAGACAAGTTTTGCAACTCAGCTTCACACAGCCATGCCAAACTGCCTCCGACTGTCTGCTAAAGAACTTCCTGCCTTGCTGGACTGACCCCTCATTAGACCATGGACACGCCCTCATCCAAGCCAAGGATGCTGAGAGCCAGTCTTAAGTGACATGCTAGAAAAAGGGGGAGACAACACAGACTTGAACAGATCTGACCACACATGCACTACACCAGTAATACACAACATTACCTACACCCAGAGGTAAACACATCTACTGATAACACAGTCAACAAACATATTCTTCCCACAGGTAGAATATCCAACTTTTAGCGTAACAAAGTTACACATACCCACCATGAAGAAACGTGCAGCCATCCTCACAATAGGTAGAACACCTGACACTAAGTTAAGGTTCACGACACACTAGCTGCACCTGACATCCTAGCTCAATAGTAGTTGTAACACATGCTAGGAAAACCCACAGCAGCCTTGTTTTGTTTTGTTCTTCTTTTACCTATCCTTCTCCTTCCCCTCTTTCCTGAGTAGGTGAAACGCCTAGACACCCTGCAAGGGTCGAAGGTCTGATATTAGGATTGACTCGCAACACCTAATATCCGCCAGCCACTCTAAACTGAATGGAAGCCAGAGAGCTCCATGCATGATAGGTCAATTCATTGAATTGAAAATGAAATTACTAGACAACTAATGGTAAACATGTAAAGTAAGACAACCTAGAAGAACCAAACAAAGTTAACCACAAATTTGATTGATGAATCAAAATAAAAACAATTTCCAAGACGATCTAAACTATCCTCAATGTGCTAAACTACATTGACTAATTGAACTTAACCACGTCTACCTAAATAACCTGATGCCTGCACCAGTACAGTAACTGTCATGGAGGTGTTGTCTTGCTGTTTGCTGTGTTTGTATGCTTCTTCTGCCTTTGTTTCTCCAGCGATCGACGATGTCTTCACCTAAACACCTCGCCGATCGAAAGGGGGATATATGTAGCAGAAATGAGTCAAATCAGACAAATCAAAGAGTCTATCAGAGCTGTGTGCATTGAAACATGAGCTGAATTCCTCAGGAAGTCATAAATCAGTTCTAGTGCCACAAGAACCAAGCAAGATAACCAACCAACCAACTTGTTCACACAACAGCTTTCAACATTAACACCAATAGAACAATTATTGACAATTTTAATTCGAAGAAGAGATTGTCAAATTTATTGTTTGTGATTGGAATGCAACGCTGGACATCACATGTAAACCCAGGAGATCAAGTTAAATACTTGCATTGACTTCCTCCCCCCCCCCCCCCCAGCCAGTGAAACCAGACTGAAATTCCTAAGGGGGAAGGGCTTTAAACCTTTGTCTTCACAGAAAAGTCCTTTGCCAGAGAATGGCAAAGAAACCCTTTTTATACATTATATATGGACCAGAATGAACTCAAAAAAGACTCATGAATGAATCATTCCATTGCTTAACTCCATATTCATTTACGTGTAACCCACACATTTGACTATCATGTATAATCACTTATTGTGTATGTCTTTTGATAACTATAGGATACCTAGTCATGTCTAGTATTGAAATAATCGCATTTTCTTGCTTGATATTGTCCTGACAATCATTTATTTGTAAAATATATCATAATCATGTTATAGGAATCATGTCCAAAATTAGACCCTGTGAGGCAAGAACCACATGCTTGGTAAGATAAACAAATGATTTATGATACCCACCCCAAGAACATATCTGATTGGTCAAGGCAACATTTGAGGGGTGGCCAACAAGGAAGTTTTAAATACTTTGGATCCCATGAAATTTTGCTTTTAGTCTGCTTTTAGTTCTAGTCTAGCTGCTGCTATTAGCCATGTCGGCTTTTAGTTCCAGCCTTGCTCGTGCTATCAGTCATGCCTGCTCTTAGCTTGTAGCTTTGCTACCTAGCTTTAGCTTGTAGCATCTAGCCATGCGGTTAGTCATCATGGTTCTTTGAGCGCGGTTCCAGCATGCCTGCCTGCTGCTACTTATGCCACAATGAGAAGGAACACAACCTAGTCTCTTCAAACTTTATTTCTTTCCTTTTCCGTTTGAGAGTTTCGTGTTCTGAGTTAAGTTTTGTAACGTCCATTCAACTTCAACCAGCGAACACGACTCTGCACTTTCAGCCAACGCCCAACAACCACGGGCTTCCCAAGACGTCACTTCACTACTGAACTTCAAGCCAATCAGCGACACCGGGATACCCCTTTCAACTGGAGTCCCTTTCACAGCAAACTAAGGCAACGTATTCCCAGATATTTGTTGTGCTGGTGTATCTAATATAATTTTAACCCCATTGAGGAACTCAATGCGAGTGCTAATTACGTGATTGATGGTTGTTCATGTCTATGCAATTTATGTATTGCTGTAAACTTGGGATTCCATATTTCCATTCTCTTAAACTCATCTTTCCCTAACTTTCGACCTTCCTGCAACTTGTGTGAATGTGTGTGTGCGTGCGTTTATGTGTTAGATTAGTTTATATGTCTTAGATTTATCTAATAAAGCCTTATTCATATTGAAAAGAGAAGTATCTTGTGTTTTGTGCTTACAAGTTAATGTCTTAAACTGCCGATCTTGTTACTGTGCTAATTGATAGTGGTTTCACTATAGTTTGGATATTAGTATCCAGCGCAGATTTGATGTTAAACGGCTCGTTCACTGAACCGCAGGCGCGTCTCCGTGAACAGCCGTGAAACAGTGATTCTGTTCAAATTCCCTTTAAAATCTTAAATGATTCCCTTTGAGCTAAATTGACCTGTTTCCCTTACACCGGTCTTCACAGTAATTGCACTTCTGTTAATTGCACCAGGTGCAGGCACTCTTAGAGTTGGGGTACTCGAACTTGGACTCGGACTCGAGTCCGGACTCGAGTCCAATTTTGAATGAACTCGGACTTGTCACGCACTCGGGTGAATTTGTACTCGGACTTGACACGGACTTGAACATTTTGGACTCGGAAAATATTCTGAGTACAGTCGAGTCCACGTCATGTGTAACAATAAAACCAGCATAAAATTGAAATGATAAATTAATGAATGTCTCCCCTTCTGTCATTTTACTGCACCACACCGGCAGGCAGAAGTCTCATGCTTGCAGACGAAACACACGCACCACTCACTGGATATCAATGTGGATTAGTTGATGGGAAGTTCGATTCTTTTCCGAGAACCGGTTCTTTCGGACGGTTTGATTCAATAAACCGGTTGAAAAAAAAAAACAGTTCACCGGATACATAATCCATTGCGATGTATTTGTTATTAAATGAACTTACGTTTCGTCAGATTGCCCTTCATTCAAGCCCTCGGTTTACCTGCACTCGTTACATTAGCACAAAATCAGTTCAGAATCAATCACCAAAAGAATCAGTTCGGTTCAGACGCGCTGTGAGTCATTCGGCTTCATGCTGAATAATGAATGAGCAGTATCATCAGCTCTTCGGTTCTCGAATCGGACGCGTCCGAATGAAATGGTTTTCGGTTCAGTTTACTGATGATCTGAAAACTGATACAACCGGTTCTTGACTCGAGAACGAGAATCGCTCAAAACCCGGGTAGGAAAATCTGACAGGGTAGGATAAAATGTCAGGACACCGGCACATGCTGCAGTTCAGTATCATCAGCTGCTCTACTCGTGTTCATGTTCTGTTTACTACAAACTCAGTTTGTGAATCTGTCATCATTAACTATAAATACAGTACAGATATTTCATAAATCATCCCTTATTCATATTAAACATGGAGTCTTTAGAGTCTTAACTATTGTCCAACTTCCCTGAAAACCCCTTTGGCCCATACATAATCTACAATATACAGATTAGAAACATGTAGCCCCTATCTTAAAACAAAAACGTATATATATATATATATTTATTTATTGTTTTATCAGACTTTCCGATGTTTAACAAAATACTTGAAAAATTACCCGCATGCGCAGTATCATCAGTTCATCGGTTCTCAAATCGGACGCCTCCGAAAGAAACGGTTTTCGGTTCAGTGTACTGGTGATCCGACAACCGATGCAACCGACTACCAAAGACAGCAGCAGCAACCAACAGATTCTGCACAGCTCAGCATTGCAGGATTTGCAAGACCAGAACTGACCAAACAAGCAGTGCAACTCTATGATGCAAGTTCTCCAAGACAACAAGAAATTCATAATGCCATCATTAAGGATCTCCTCATTGGCTGCACTTTACCTCTGTCAAATGTGGGGGAGAGGAATTAAATAACTGAAATGTCATCTTTAACTGGAGGACAATATAGTGTGATACAATAATAAAATAGGTTCATTTGTATTTTCATGCACTTGTAATACAATAAAACCTTTGAAACCTTTTTTGATAGGAAACTAGTTCTGTTGACATAAAATAAAAATGTTCAATGGCAATGACTAGATGTAACAGTGGTATTTTTTTTATTACATTTTTATATTGCCATTGGTTTAATGGGTTGAAAGGTTAAAATATTAATAGAATGTAAAAATGTACAATACCAATTTATAATCTTTTTTAATTTAATTACTTTCTGGACTCGGGCGGACTCGACTCGGACTCGGCCTTTAAGAACTCGGACTTGAGTCCAACTCGGCCCCTTTTGGACTCGGACTCGGACTTAGACTCGATGTTTGTGGACTTGGTCTTGACTCGTACTCGACAAAGGTGGACTCGGACCCAACTCTAGGCACTCTATTGTCATTAGCCTCCCTATATATTCCAGTCTTTTCCTGTTGTTAGTATGGAGTCCTTACCCTTCGTGTATGCAGAATTCTCGTCTCCCGAGATTTACCCTTTGTGTTACCAGCTTTCTCGTATTCTGAGTTTCTCCTTAGTCTTCTCGTCCTCCGAGTTCTCGTTTGTAATAATATTAACTCCATATTCATCGGGAAGAAGGAGGCGGGAACCGGCGGACAATCCAAATGAAACTTTAATAATCACGAAATAAACAAAACACAACTAAAAGCCCAGGCCTGGTCCTCTCTCGTCCTTCACTGTCTTCGCTCCAGTTTAATATCCTTCCATTTCCTATGTGGCACTCGAGGACTCACTCCTTGTTCCCACATCCCTCGGCCCCGCCCCACTCGCCACACCGTTCCTTTCTTTTCCAGTTCCCTCCTTTGTTTCCTTTGTTTGTTTTGGACTGATTGTTTGGTTTTGACCCTGGCTTGTTTCGACCACGATTTAGATTATCCTAATAAATACATCTGCAAATGGATCTACTCTCTCCCTGTGTCTCTCTGGTACATGAATGTCACAGAAGAACTGCATCAACGAGATCCAGTAGTATGTATTTTGATACTTCCTCCCCAGCCACTGAGCGGGATAGAGGAAATGGTTTTGAGGGTACCCGCCTGGTCGTGTTCCGTGGGACCAGGGGAGGTCACTCAGGAGTGAGTAGTTGAGAGGAGGTCCGGCATTGCTCTCCACTGTGGCCCCCTGTCGACCCTGGGTTCGGATGGGAGCCGCCGTCTCTCCATTGTGGATGGAGAGGGGAGAGGAGGCGCAAGTCTGCCGAGCCAGCGCCGCT
The DNA here is from genome assembly GCF_003368295.1 of Carassius auratus. Classification (NCBI taxonomy): domain Eukaryota; kingdom Metazoa; phylum Chordata; class Actinopteri; order Cypriniformes; family Cyprinidae; genus Carassius; species Carassius auratus. The sequence goes on from NC_039251.1 coordinate 32,826,375, forward strand.
GCACAAGATGGCCGCCAACCCAGCGCCGCTGCGCAGAATGGCCACCGACCCGGCGCCATTGCACAGGATGGCCACCAACCCAGCACCACGAGGCAAGATAGAAGCCAGCCCAACACCAAAGCACAAGATGGCCGCCAGCTCAGCGCTACGAGGCAAGATGGACGCCAGCCTAGCGCCACAGCACAAGATGGCCACCGGCCCAGCGCCACTGCCCATGATGGCCGCAGGTCCAGCGACACTGCACAAGATGGCCGTCAACCCAGCGCCACGAGGCAAGATGGATGCCAGCACAGCGCCACAGCACAAAGTGGTCACCAGCCCAGCGCCACGGTGTAAGATGGCCATCAGCTCAGCGCCAACGCCCAAGATGGCAGACGATTTTGGATTATTTCTCCAGGTTGTCAAAAATCCTAGAGATTCCCAGGAGTGTTCATATCACATCTGCTGATCCTGAGACTGTTCACGTCATGTCTGCTGAGCCAGCACCACTGTACAAGATGGCCACCAACCCAGCGCCACTGCACAAGGTGGCCGCCAGCCCGCAGCCACTGCAGAGGATGGCAACTACAGTGGGATTTTCTGAGTTGAGTCAGGTTCCGGTTGACACTCCAGAGTTGAGTCAGGGCTAGTTACCAAGGACTTTCCAGGGTCAAGGCTAGTCACCGTTGACCTTTCAGAGTTAAGTCAAGTCACTGGTGATCTTCAAGGACCGAGTCAAGTCACTGGTGATCTTCAAGGACAGTCAAGTCACCGGGGTTCTTCATGGGAGAATTCAAGTCACCAGTGATCTTTATGAACAAAGGCAAGTCACAATTGATCTTCATGGACAAAGGCAAGTCACCATTGATCTTCATGAGAAAATACAAGTCACGAATGATCTTCATGAACAAATGCAAGTCACCAATAATCTTCATGAGAAGAGTCAAGTCAGCAACGATCTTCTGGAATCCAGTATAAACACCATGGGATTACCAGAGTCTCGTCACTCCTCTGTGGAACTACCAGAGCCTCTCCACATCTCTGATGAACTACCAGAACCATTCAACGTCACTGTTGAACTACCAGAGTCTCTCCTCGCCTCTGCGGAACTTCCAGAGACCCGTCATGTTTCAGTCGATCTCTCTGAGCACCTGACTGTTCCTGTTGTGGCCACGGAGGCTACCCTTAACATGTTCATGTTCTATGTTTCAGACTTGCCCAATCAGACTTGTCCTCCTGTGGGTCCGGCCGCACGGTTGTGGTTTTCTTCTGCTCCGCCCTGGGGGGCGTCTGGTTCGACCACACGGACATGGTGGTCTTCTGTTCCACCCTGGGGGACTCCGATCTTGACCACATGGACGTGGTGGTCTTCTGCTCCGCCCTGGGGGGCACCCATTCCGACCATACGGTTGTGGTGGTCTTCTGCTCCGCCCTGGGTGGCTTCTGCCCTGACAACATGGTTGTGGTGGTCTTCTGCTCCGCCCTGGGGGGCGTCCGTCTTGACCACATGGTTGTGGTGGTCTTCTGCTCTGCCCTGGGGGGCATCCGTCCCGACCACATGGTTATGGTGGTCTTCTGCTCCGCCCTGGTGGGTGTCACGTGATGTCCTTCTTGGACTTGTGTTTTTGTGTTTATTTTTTTGTTGTTCTTCTGTCTGTGTCTTTCTTTCTGTTTCCTCCTATGGATGTGGCCCTCCGTTCCTCCCCCTGATCCTCCACCGGTCCACCTCCCTCCTGGGTGTGTTGTCTGTGTCTTTCGTTCTGTTTCCCTCTAAGGACCTGGCCCTCCGTCCCTCCCCCTGATCCTCCGCCATTCCACCCCCCCAGGACTCCTTGTTTTGTGTTGCACTTCTCTTGTCTCTGTTTCCCCATTTTACCTGGTCGTCTTGTCTCTGTTTTACCATTTTATCTGGCCCTCCGTCCCTCCCCCTGATCCTCCGCCACTCCGCCTCCCTCCTGGTCTCTTTGTGTCTTTGGTTTTCCCTTGGGTTCAGGTGGAGCATCTGGCAGCTGCTCCGTGGAGGAAAGGGTAATGTCACGCTGTTTAGTCTCTGTTTCTCTGGGTGTCCACTAGTGGGCTCACTTCTCCTTAGGCACTTCACCTTAGGCACTAGAATTCTTCTAGTCTGGTCCTGTCTTCACAGTAATTGTACCCCTGTTAATTGCACCAGATGCAGGCACTCTATTGTCATTGACCTCCCTATATATTCCAGTCTTTTCCTGTTGTTTGTATGGAGTCCTTACCCTTCATGTATGCAGCATTCTCGTCTCCCGAGATTTATCCTTTGTGTTACCAGCTTTCTCGTATTCTGAGTTTCTCCTTAGTCTTCTTGTCCTCCGAGTTCCGGTTCCTTTCTTTTCCAGTTCCCTCTTTTGTTTCCTTTGTTTGTTTTGTTTTGGACTGATTGTTTGGTTTTGATCCTGGCTTGTTTCGACCACGATTTGGATTATCCTAATAAATACATCTGCAAATGGATCTACTCTCTCCTTGTGTCTCTCTGGTACACGAACGTCACACTATCAGAGCAACCTGGATTTTCATAACACTTGAGCAGTGCCACAGACTGGTCGACTCCATGCCAAGCCGCATTGCTGCAGTAATTCAGGCAATTCAGACAAAAGGAGCCTCAACTAAGTATTGAGTGCTGTACATGCTCATATTTTTCATGTTCATACTTTTCAGTTGGCCAAGATTTCTAAAAATCCTTTTTTTTTTGGTCTTAAATAATGTTCAAATTTTTTGAGAAACTGATCTTGGGATTTTCCTTAGATGTCAGTTATACCCTTACGAAAATTAACCATGGTTTTACTACAAATAAAACCAAAAAACCATGGTTACTGTAGTTAAACCATGGTAACCACAAATTAACCATGGTTTTGCTATATTAACCATAGTTTAACCATGGTATTTGTAGTAAATCTGTGGTTTTACAAATGGCAGTCAATACGCCAAAAAACCATGGGTTACTACAGTTTTACTATAATAAAACCATGGTTATTTTTCGTAAGGGTAATCATGAAAATTTAAATAAATAAATGTTTGAAAGATATAAGTCTGTGTGTAATGAATGAATATAATATACAAGTTTCACTTTTTGAAGGGAATTAGTGAAATAAACTTTTTGGTGATATTCTAATTATATGACCAGCACCTGTATGTATTGTTAGGGTTTGTTATCTCTGCATCAAGAAAACGAGTGAATTGTTGCACCTCTACTAAATACTATATTCAGACATCATTTCCAGATGTCAAATCACATATCCTGCTGATTCCAGTCACATATGTGACTTCTGGAGATTTTTATAAAAACTGGGTGCAGGTCAGTCATTATTAGTCATTGTCCAGAGGCAGATATACATTTCAGATTTTTTTTCCATATATAAGGATGCAAGGAAATAGAAATAGCACTGTGCCACTAATGGATGAGGTGAAATGCTTGAGGATGGAGTCATTGGGAAATACCTTGTCTTTCAGTGGGACCAGTCATATGGATGAAGATATGGTGGGTGGGAGGCCAAGATAATTAGCATTAGCTGCTGTTAGAAGTCCCAGTTTCTATAGAAACAGACAGCATTCTGAGACGTGCTCTTAGGACTGTGCACATTCACTGACTGGTCTAGCCTGAAAAAATATGTTCCCTTTCAGTCGGTCATGTTCTACATTACATAAGAAAGAGACTGACAAATGGGATCTTGCCCGATAGTACAATCACCTTCGAGTGGTTACAAAATGAGCCAATGGTAGGCAGAGTACCTTGGTCTGTGGAATTTGCACCCCCCCCCCCCCCCCCCAAAAAAGGAAGGAAATAAATACATCTCAGCTGTAGTCACCTTCTCAGTGAGACTTTGCCATCTGAATGGGAGAACTGAGATATATTGGAGCAGCCTTCCCTGCTCTTAGCCTCCCTAACATGTTGTGGTCCATAAAAAATATAGCATAAAATATTATTTCTATAATCTATAGGCCTATGTAATTATTCATTTATTATGTTTAAATATGTCTTTTATTTATTTTCCATTGCAACTTTAAACAGGTCTAAAGAGTTTGTTGTTTTCATGTAGCCTTGGCAACTAGCCTGAATAATATGCAGGTGAAATGTTTTATGTGCTCAATGTGCACATTAGCACACACACGCAAGGTCTCTCGCTCCATCTCACCCTCTGCTGTGCGCGCGCTACACGGTTTGAAACACATTATATGTTTCGCATGCACGCATTTGCTCGCTCGGTCTACATTCCGGGACTAATTTGCGGGTCTCAGGGAGCCGCTTTCAATATGCGGGAGACTCCCGGATCTTCCGGGAGACTTGGGATGTCTGTGTGTGACGGCACGATTCAGCGGTTCATCTGGGTTTCCTGCAGTCTGCTCCCGCGTTCCCCTGAGCGCTTCAGCGCCACTGAAAGAGCTTTTTCTCTCACAAAAGAGTAACGGGTTGAATTTGTGTCTTTTAAAGATGCCATTTCGGCCGTGTGTTTCTGGGTGCAGTCGATATCTCTCTCCTTGTGACGGCCACAATAGCTGTGTCACATGTCTGGGCTTTTGGCACCCTGAGACTGCGTTTGTGGATGACTAATGTTTTCATTGCGGGGACATGATCATCTCTGTGTTAAGAACAAGCCTTAAAAGGTTACCTTAAAGGTACAGATTCCAGGGTGATCTGAGGGTTACCGAGTGGGCTTCCCCGACGAGCCAGCCTCCTTGGGCCACACCGCCCTCACAAATGCTGCAGCCGGTTGAGTTTCTGGATGAGTTCCTTGACCCTCTCAGGCTCCTGACATCTCATTTGGGGCTCAAGAGGAAGACCTTATGTCGATCGTCAAATCACAAGGCGAGCTTGAGTCCTCGGGAGATGAGAATTCGGCTGCGTTGCCTCGAGATTGATCCCGAGCTGACAGCCATGCTTTCCCGGGAAGCTGAGAGCATCGGGCTTGACTGGAATCCACCACCATTCCCCTACCGCTCGAGGCTGGATGATTGGTTGCTGGGGGCTGCTCGTGCTGACCCAGCACCCCCCACTTTTCGGAAGTGCACCAGGAAGTGACCAGTTCATGGAGGGCCCCTTTAAATGCCCGAAAATGTTCTGGTGCTTCCTCCGCATTCACTGCACTCTATGGCGGAGCGGCCAAGGGGTTTGCTGGGATTCCCCCAGTGGAGTGTTCTGTTGCGATGCAACTGTGTCCTCAGAGCTCCTCTGCATGGCGTGGTGGTCCCAAGCTTCCCTCCAAGGCCTGTAAGTTGTCGTCCACGCTGTGGCCAAGGTTTACAAAGCTGCGGGTCAGACCGCTTCTGCCCTGCACACCATGGCCACCCTTCAAGTCTAACAGACCAAGCTGCTCAAAGAGCTGCACAGGGGCAGTGCTGAGCCAGGGGTTTTGCAGGAGGTGTGCAATGCTACGGACCTTGTTCTCTGGTCGATGAAGGTTACTGCGCGCTCCTTGGGTCAGGTGATGTCCACTTTGGTGGTCCAGCAGCTCAACCTATGGCTGACCATGGTAGAGATGGGGGAGTCTGAAAGGACCAAACTCCGCAGCATCTATACAGTGCGCGTAAAGGAGCTCAAGGAGTTTTGTGACTTTGTACAGCTTGACTATCAGAAATTACTGCAGCATGGTAGCAACTCTCTTGGTCCATCTCTTGAACGAATTCTGCACCTTTTTGATGGTCTCCGTGCATACTTTCTTTCTCAAGAAAAGTGCCCAAAGTTTCTAAAAGACACATTCAGCAAGCCTTGCACAAAACTTTGGCTTGGATTTGCACTTAAGCAAACTGCAGCTTGCCATCGTGCATTGGAGACAGTAGAGCAAGACAATATATCTGCCACAGAAGTGGCTTTGCACATTTATGATCTGAGAAATGTCTTGCAGGCCAGGCTGGAGGAATCATTTATTCCCTCTGACATCAAAACACAGTTAGACACCCTTGTTGAAGCTGGTGACATAAAAGCTGATGATTTTCATTGTGCAGTGAAAAGCTTTTACTCAGCATCAGTGGATTACCTTGATAATTGGAGCTGCTCACTAGAGAATACAAAAGAACTAGAGTGGGTTCTACTGAGAAGTGTTCCAGAATGGAGAGACATTCAGAACAGCCTCAGCAACCTCTACTCAAGAATACCTGCTCTCACATCGGTTGACGAAACCATGCTCTTTGATGAGTGGGCCTGTGCTAAAAACATTGTCACTTGTCACATCACTGAGTGGAACAAAAACAAGGTGGCTGTGTCTGATAGATGGACAGACGTGTTTAGTGAGATGGGGAGCAAGTCACTCAACTTTGGAGTCTTATCTTTGGCTGTGGAGTTTGTGTGTTCTCGTTAATGAATGCATCATGGACGGATGAAAAATCTCGACAGAGTGTAACAACAATGAAGGCAATGCTTTTCGTACGAATTAATTTCGGACTGGACTGCTCCGCATTTTATGATAAACTCTTGAAAGACAAGCGCACGCTGGCAAAAATTGGTTCCAGTGGAAAATACAAAACAGCAACAGTGAATGATGCTGTTGCACCATCTTGTTCCCACTGATCTGCAATTTTATGTAAGTCTACATTTATTTTTTTACATAGCTAACAATAGTATTAAGTGTAAATACTTGTACGTGTCCAGTAGGTGTTGTGGGTCTGTGGGTTCTGTGTCTGTCCCGTATTCCACTCTGAGAAATCTGGTCACCCTACTTCTACCACGCTACAACCCATCACGCACCCTAAGGTCACAAAACGCTGGACTTTCGGTAGTTCCTAGGATAGTAAATTCCACTAAAGGAGGTAGAGCTTTTTCACATTTGGCTCCCAAACTCTGGAATAGCCTTACTGATAATGTTCGGGGTTCAGACACACTCTCTCTGTTTAAATCTAGATTTAAAACGCATCTCTTTCACCAAGCATTCACATAATGCATCTCTTAAATTGTGAGTATAGTTGCATCTGATCAAATGTGCATTTTTATTCATTAGCTTGTGTTAAACTAATTTTACTTTGTTGGATCAGCAGCTATCCTAATGATGTCTCTATTTTGTTTCTATGTTTTGCCACGGGATTTACATTTACACAAGCTCCAGTCTGGATCCAGAACACCTGAGAAGAGATGATGCTGACCCTCAGAGGACCCCAGATGATGCTAACCCTGAATCAACAAACATAACTAACAATTAATGCTACATATGTGACTGCATCATATAACAATTATTAATTAATAATGTTAATAATATTCATCGTCTAGCTGACTACGTCTTGTATTAATTTTTTCAAAAAATCCCGTCATATGTGCACAAACTGACAGTCACCACATATAAGCTACTACTAAATATTGTAGAAACATTATTTTCTGTAAAGTTGCTTTGTAACGATTCGTATTGTAAAAAGCGCTATACAAATAAACTTGAATTGAATTAAACAAACAACAAACAGCTGTTTTTTTATTAACTAATACTTACAAAGTTTAATGAATAATTTAACAAATTTATTGCTCATAGTAAATATTAGTTAAGACATCAATGTAAAAAAAAACATATTGTAAAGTGTTGCCTTTAAAAACAATATTCTGCCTGAGAGAAAAATATATAGTTGAGAAAACAAAAAAATTGTCATAAGAGTTTAGTTACCCTCTGTTAAGTGACATTAACCAAATTAGCAAACAGACCCCGCTATATCCACTAAAACATTTATTTAGATTTTAGTTTCAGTTGCCAATTCAAGTCAAATAAAATAAATAAATAAATAAACCACTCATTCATTCATTCATGCGGAAGTAGCAGTCTATAGAACAGAAGCCAGCAAGCTCTTCATCTGAACAGAACGCTGTGAAGACCCCCTTCGTTTCATGGCCACAGTATCCAGTGGTGTTTTTATAGATGCATCTGCAGCCATCACACCTCACATCTGGACCGACAGACTTCCAGTCAACGATTCCTACAAAAATAAATAAATGAAATCTCTGAATAAATGCAATAAACTTTCTAAATATCTTTATAAAACTTGTTCAGTTAATAAAATTGTAAATATTCATAATGTCCAGCCAGGTAAAGTGAGCTCTTCTTTGAAAACTGATGCCATAAAACTTTCTGCACACTAGTGACAGAGTGAGAAAGCCTCCTTCTCCTTCTTTATAGACAACATCTAGAAGAATGTCTGAGCAGCTCTGATGGTAGCTGAATAATAACAAAAAAAATAATATATATACAAAACTATTTAAAATATGAAATTACAACAAAAATACACACAGAAAAATCAAGTTACAAGAATGTATCTAAAAGAGTACAAATGCCGACCTGCCAACCTTGAAAATTTGTTTTAAGTACCATCAGTGTGGCGGGCAGTCGAGGGGGGCGGGGGGTAAACAGTTTACTGTTTTATGTAACTGTTTAGTTAGGTTTTGCTATTTTTTATGACATTTTTAAAATTAAATAAACAAAATAAAAAATCCAGACCACTTTTTGAATAACTCCAGTACACGTCTGTTATATTATAATTTTAAAGCAGAAGTTAGTTACAAAGCTAAAAATGAAAATAATAAAAAGCAGAGACTATGGCCTAATGGAGTAAGCTTCCTGCTTGTTTATGTTACTTTGTTAAAATGAGCCAAAGCAAAGTCATTCTTTAACATTTTGTCACAATTTGATTTAATTATATTCAGTGCTTTTGAATGTGTAAAATTTAAACATTTCTATTCCGTAAACATTGTGGGGACTACTTGAATTACTACTTAATTTTTTGGTGACTTAAATTCTGTCTAACACCAAGTGGACTTTTTTCCATGAATACATTATGCTAGTTAACACTCTGCCCCAGACTCTTTCTGATCCTGTTCTGCTTCTTGACACTTTTCTCCCTTCTCTCGACTGTATTTGTGGAGAAACTACACATATTGATCTGTGGCCCGTCGGGCTGAGGTTTCAGCTGCTGTGTGTTCAGACTCCTCCAGCATCCACACAGAGCCCCTCACAGACTGGAGCAGAGGATCAAAACCCTTCATTGTGTGGCGGCCATTAGTCCATGATCCTCTGCTCTTTCTGTAGGTGATCAGGAAGCTGTTCTCTGCACTTCCTGTGTCACTCCTGCTCACCCTATACAAACAATCAGAAGCATTTATCTAGTCTGATCCTAACAAGACAATCCAGCCATGACTGCTGTGAGTCAGATAAGTGTGTGTCACTGGCCACCTGCTCAGTGTAACCAGGGGTGGCGCTCAATGTCGTCTAAACTGGGCCGATCTGATGCCGCTGCACTGAGGCACCAGCGAATCAGCTGACGGCACTCTGTTACACACAACACAGTGTTCAGGAACACAAAACCACACGCTTCACCTGGATCTGGACCTGATTTCTGTCTCTTGCCTGTCGACAGCTCTCTAGGAAAGAGCAGTCTGCTTTTGGAGGTGACCCTCAATGCGCCTCTGAAGGGGAAACAGCTGCACAGGACGTGGTAGAGCGTCACCCCCACTGACCAAACCGTAGCCGGTCCCGCATGATAACGGTGATGCCGAAACCACTCAGGAGGGGCGTACTGAAGAGTGCCTGAGAGACCCAACAAGACCACAAACATCATCTGAAGAGGCCCCAGTCCAAACAGATTCCCTTCGCTCGATCATCAAAAGTCCACAAACAAACACAGATCACTGCAGGGAGATCAAACCAACCTGCAAAGTGTTTGTAGGCCGAGTCTTTCAGCAGATCTCCACAGCCGAAGTCCAGCAGCTTGATGTCATGTGAGTCTGTGGAGATCAGCAGGTTCTCTGGTTTGACGTCCCGGTGCAGGACTCCACGGCTCTCGCAGTGTTTCAGCGCCGTGATCAGCTGCAGCAGCACTTTCTTGGCCAGACTCTCCTCCAGGCGTCCGTTCTCCTCACAGAAACTCTCCAGATCTTGGCAAGGAAGCGGGCGCTCCAGGATCATGGTGTAGCGTCTGGGACGGTCAAACCACTCCAGCAGCTGCAGGACGTTGGGGCAGGCAGGAGCCGAATTGACCAGGGTCATCAACGCCACCTCCAGCGGCAGCCGACCCTGACCTTCCTGCAGGACAAACGCTCCGTTATATCCAGCGCTGAATCAGACCAAACAGAGCAACAGATTCACTCTCAACTCACAACTCTCAGTCTCTGTGTTCCTCGTTTAGAGACGTACTTGATGGCAACCTGTAGACGGATGAAGCACAGTAAACCACGCTGCCTAATTATCACCCACGAGGGACATTTACTGACATCAACATTTCTAAAAGCTGTTTAACTGCAGGAGGTAAGAAAATGTCTCACTGGCAGTCCATCAGACCTGCGGGTCCCAGCATACACAGAGCCGAATCCTCCTCGCCCCAGCAATGGGCCCTTCACATACGCTTCTGCAACACACAAGATCACAAGAAACGTCTTTAACAGAAAACATGCTGCAGCATCTAAACCTGTTACAGAACGTTACTGTAATTCAGCTGAAGAACATTTTCAGTGACTAATCATTGAGTGAGTCTTTAATCAGGTGTTTAATATGAGTGTATCTGACCTCTGCGGGAGCGTTTGGCAGCTCTTCTGTATGAAGGAGACGGATGCTCATCCTCCTGGCTGCCGCTCTGCCACTTCCTCTTCCTGTGAGGCTGATCTGTGGACACAGAAACGGCCAACTCTGAAGGCAGAGGTGCGATGTATCCAGGCAGCTCTTGGCTCAGCGGCTGGTTTGGGTTTGGCAGCGGTTCCTGAGCGCCGTCACCAGAGCCACGTCTCTCAAGCTCCTGATCATCCGTCTGAGAGACAGCAGCACTCCTGGATCTGGAGCGGCCCGAGCCTGCAATATTACACACATCAAACACTTACAGCCTTTATTAGCAACATTTATTAATAATCAACCACCAATGGTACTGCTCACATCCAATTAGGTTACTTTACATTTTAATTGTCTTGAATTGCATTTGAGCAGCTCTATAATTTTCCAGCGTTATAATTGTGTCAAAGAATTAAACACATATTTTACTGATTTTCATACACAAGGAATAAAATACATGTGATGAGTGAGCTGGTATAAATGTGTGATTAAATGAGTTAACCTGCACACATTTCTTCACATCACTTCATTAACACAATGAACAACATCGTACTATAATAACATATCAATAATAAACAAACTAAATTAAAACACTCACCTCGTCTTTCACCCAAATGAGCCATTGACAAACTCCTCCAAGCTCCAATCAAAACAAGAAATTAATCAACAAAAAGGTAATTAATTAATCAATTAATTAATTACAGAAAGCAAGAAAGAAAGAAATAAAAATCTGAAATAAGAATAGAAAAATAGAATAAGTCTTTCCTCAGAAATAATCAGAAATCCTTCAAAAATAAAACTCTACTCAAAGAAAAATCCTCCGATCTCCTAAAATAAAAGTCTCTTCTCTGAACTCCATCGAAAATCACAATCTCAGCACAGAAAATGTTCTCCAGAAGTCTCTGAAGTCGCCTCGTCTCTCAACCAGCAGATATCGATCAGATCATAACACGCGTCGCTATAGCAACTACAATTCGCGTGCGTTAGTACAAAACTATTGAAAAGATTAATAAACTCTAATTCAGTTTAACCAGAGCTCATTATAGCATCTCTGATATATACTGATTTATGCCTTTATTAATAAATCTCACAAGTTAATATAAAAAAGTATATAAAAATTCAATGTATAAGATAAATGTGTGCGCTCGCGCTTTTGCGCACGCGACGTCAGGCGAGCATAAGTGAATCTAAAGGCGGTCGCACACCGGACGAGACGCGCCGCGTCGCGTCGCGCCACATGTAGGACAACTCGAGGTATCGCACACTGGACGCGCACATTCTATATGCGTGAGCTCAATTTCGCAGCAAGATGGGAGAGTTTTAACTTCATCTATTATTTTAATTTTAAATATATGATTTTAATTGATAAAAGATTAGTTTTTAACGTTAATTAATGAAAAGAATCTGTGTTATTATAATACGTCTGTTATTGTTTTGTTGTATCTGTTGTCTAGGCAACTGTGCTGCTGAAAACGTAACCAAACACTTTGTAATGTTTTATTTGAATGAAACAAGTGTGCTGTACTTTAATTTCAGTTTCAGTTTATAACATCTGGGTTTTTTAATATAAAACTATGCGGATGGCGCTCTGTGGCGCGGCAGAAATTTGAACAGCGTTCTGAGTCGTAGCTGGGCGCCGCGGACAGACGCCGAATGGCGCCGCCGGTGTGTGTACTCACATAGAGAATAATGTGTTCGAATTTTAAAGACGTGGCGCGACGCGACGCGGCGCTGCGCTTCTCGTCCGGTGTGCGACCCCCTTAATTGTAGTTGCTATAGCGACGCGTGTTGTGTTATGATTTCGGCATAAATATTTGTACACGTTTTCAACTAAAACCTTGAGATATAACGTAATGTTGTTGTAGAATATTGTTGTGAATAATTCCCAACCATAAAGTGCTCAGAAATGGTTAAAAAAAATTATTAATAGATATTGTCTTTCTCCCGCATGGGATTTATCTGGGCTATGTGGGTGTCAACTGGGCATGGGCTCAGAGTGGGGACTTTGATGGGCTGAATGTGTGCCCAGCTTGGATACAGTTGTGGACCCAGTTAGGCTGCCCATTATTGTTTATTTGTGGGTCCCAGATGGGCCACATTTGGGCTATATTAGGATATATTTATAGTTACATAATTTTTTCGTTATTATTTATTTTTATGCAGTTATTGGTAGCTACATAACCCTAATAATTAAATTGATTTAATTGTATGTATTTCATGTTTTATTCATTAAGGGTTATATCATAATGTAACAATATAAGATTATTTATTTTATGAAGAATCCTATTTTATTTATTTATAAGTACCTCAAAGTGTTTTTTGTTGGCCGACCGGCTGGACCATCATGAGGCAGGCGGGAAGAGTCATCGCCATAAAGAAGAACATTTTATGTTTTGAGATGATATGTGTTCTCTGAATATTGTTGTATAGTCTTTCTAATTAAGTACATTAACTCTTTTAAAATTGTATTTTTATATTTACACCCATTATTTTCCACTGGCAAAATGTGTTATCTGTGATTTTACTTGTAGGCTATGTTCATTGATGAAATAAGGTTAATATTCTCATAATTCTGTGTTGTTAAAGTTCAGCTTTGAAAAACAAAAGATGAATCATGAATAAAGCTGTTGGTGTGAAGCAATAACTTGTGTTATTGAATATATAACAAAATGAAAAATAATAAAATAATATTACTTTTAAAATTACATTTCTAAACTGAATAGTGTCACTTTTAACTTGTTCATATTACCTTTAGTAGTATAACTATACCTTTAAGTGACATTTTTGTACTGGCACAACTTATAACCATGCATGCTTTTTAATGCTTTTGTGAATGTTTTAGTGGTATTTTAAAATAATTGCCTTGTCTGTTTTTCTTTCTTTACTGTTTTATTTTTTATTTTTTAGGTATGAACCTGAGAAGTCTGCACAGGCCCTGGAATAATACCATTTCATTCTGTTCTGTTCAAGTATTTTTGTGTTCAAGTATTTTTGTATTAACACTTTCTATGAAGCCCATATTATACATTATAAGGGTATTCTTAAAGCATTATAAGGACTGCATTATGATACAACTTATAATATGTTGGATCATCTCATGAATATTCATAAGAACAAGTTTAATATATTTACTTATTTGTGGTTATAGCTTTTAAGAGTATGATTATTTATAATCTCTTGTTAAACTCAGGACCTAGTCAAAACCATGTGAAAGCTACATGCAGGTAGGAGAAATGGGCATGCCAAAGGTAGGGGGCATTCCAAAAGGTTTCTCATTGGTGAAACAAAAGGTGGCGGGCGTGCCAAAAGGTTTCTCATTGGTAAAACGAAAGATGCGTTTTTAATATATAGATTTAAACAGAGAGAGTGTGTCTGAACCCCGAACATTATCAGGAAGGCTATTCCAGAGTTTGGGAGCCAAATATGTAAAAGCTCTACCTCCTTTAGTGGACTTTGCTATCCTAGGAACTACCGAAAGTCCAGCATTTTATGACCTTAGGGAGCATGATGAATTATAACGTGGTATAAGGCTAGTTAGGTACGCAGGAGCTAAACCATTTAGGGCCTTATAGGTAAGTAATGATAATTTGTAACTGATACAGAACTGAATAGGTTGCCAGTGCAGAGACTGTAAAATTGGGGTAATATGATCATATTTTCTTGACCTGGTAAGGACTCTAGCTGCTGAATTTTGGACTACCTGTAGCTTGTTTATTGAAGAAGCAGGACAACCATCTAGAAGGGCATTACAATAGTCCAGTCTAGAGGTCATGAATGTATGAACTAGCTTTTCTGCTTCAGAAACCGATAACATGTTTCATAGCTTGGCAATGTTTCAAAGATGGAAGAATGCAATTTTTGTAACATGGGAAATATGATTTTCAAAAGACAAGTTGCTTTCTTATATAACACCCAGATTTTTGACTGTAGAGGTAGTAACAGTACATCCGTCTAGTTGCAGACTGTAATTACAAGATTCTGTGTACGTCTTTTTGTTGCAATATTTAATATCTCTGTCTTATCCGAATTTAATAGGATAAAATTATTGGTCATCCAATCTTTTACATTTTTAACACACTCTGTTATATTAGATGATTTAGAAGTTGAATCTGGTCTCGTTGAGATATATAGCTGAGTATCATCAGGATAACAGTGGAAGCTAATTCCGTATTTTCTAATAATATTACAAAGGGGCAACGTGTATATTGAAAATATAAGTGGACCTAGGACGGATCCTTGTGGCACTCCACATTTTACTGGTGATAAATGAGATGATTCCCCATTTAAATAAAAAAAATGGTAGCGATCGGACAGGTAGGATCTAAACCATCTTAGAGCCTGCCCTTGAATACCTCTATAGGTTAGTAATTGATCTATGAGTATGTCATGATCTATGGTGTTGAATGCAGCACTAAGATCAAGTAAAACTAGCAATGAGATGCAGCCTTGATCTGTCGCAAGAAGCAGGTCATTTGTTATTTTAACAAGTGCAGTTTCGGTGCTATGGTGGGGGCTGAAACCTGACTGAAATTTTTCATACAGATATTTTTTTTTTGCAGGAAGGAGATCAATTGAGCAGATACAACTTTTTCTAAAATTTTAGACATAAATGGAAGATTTGAAATAGGCCTATAATTTGCCAGTTCACTAGGATCTAATTTTGGTTTCTTAGTAAGAGGCTTAATAACCGCCAGCTTGAATGGTTTTGGGACGTGACCTAAAGATAACGATGAGTAAATGATATTGAGAAGCGGTTCTTCAGCTACAGGTAACAACTCTTTCGTTAATTTAGTGGGTACAGGATCTAATAAACATGTTGTTGGTTTAGTTACAGTGATAAGTTCATTTAGCTCTTCTTGTCCTATATTTGTAGGCACTGCAGTTTATCTTTGGGTGCGTTGGATGAAACTGAAGTGTTAGAGGCTGTAGATTTTACATTCGCTATTGTATTTCAAATGTTATCTATTTTATCAGTGAAGAAATTCATAAAGTCATTACTATTAAACGTTGATGGAATATTTGAATCAGGTGTCATATGGTAATTTGTTAAATTTTTCCACTCTGTTAAATAAAATCCTTGGATTGTTTTGGTTATTTTCAATGAGTTTGTGTATATGCTCTGCCCCAGCAGTTTTTAGAGCCTGTCTATAGCTGGACATACTGTTTTTCAATGCAATTCTAAAAACTTCCATGTTAGTTTTTCTCCATTTGCGTTCAAGACTACGAGTTTCTTTTTTGAGAGAGTGAGTATTACTGTTATACCATGGCACAGTACATTTTTCTCTAACCTTTTTCAATTTGATGGGGGCAACAGCTTCTAATGTATTAGAGAAAATAGTGCCCATGTTGCCAGTCATTTCGTCTAGTTCATGTGTAGACATATAGTTAATATCAGTGATACGCAGCATGCACAATACAAGGACATGGTCTGTAATATGATCACATTGAGGTACGATTTCTATATCAGTAAGATCGATTCCATGCGATATAATTAAATCTAGCGATGATTAAAACGATGAGTGGGCTCGGTGACATTTTGCTTGACTCCAAAAGAGTTTATTAGGTCAGTAAACGCAAGTCCTAATGCATAATTTGAATTGTCAACGTGAATATTAAAATCTCCCATGATTAGCAACTTATCAACTGTAACCAGAAGGTCTGAGAGGAAATCTGCAAATTCTTTTAAGAATTCTGGAGGCCTTCTGCCTGATAGAGAAAAATATATAGTTGACAAAACAAAAAAAGTGTCATGAGAGTTTAGTTACCCTCTGTCAAGTGACATTAACCAATTTAGCAAACAGACAAAGCTTTATCAAAGAATAATGCTTAACCTTTTTATCAAAGCAAACAGACACAGCTTTATCCACTAAAACATTTATTTAGATTTTAGTTTCAGTTGCCAGTTCAAGTCAAATAAAATAAATAAATAAATAAACCAATCATTCATTCATTCATTTATGCGGAAGTAGCAGTCTATAGAACAGAAGCCAGCAAGCTCTTCGTCTGAACAGAACGCTGTGAAGACCCCCTTCGTTTCATGGCCACAGTATCCAGTGGTGTTTTTGTAGATGCATCTGCAGCCATCACACCTCACATCTGGACCGACAGACTTCCAGTCAACGATCCCTAAGAAAATAAATAAATAAAATCTCTGTAATGTAATAAACTTTCTAAATATCTTAAAAAAACTTGTTCAGTTAATAAAATTGTAAATATTCATAATGTCCAGCCAGGTAAAGTGAGCTCTTCTTTGAAAACTGATGCCATAAAACTTTCTGCACACTAGTGACAGAGTGAGAAAGGCTCCTTCTCCTTCTTTATAGACAACATCTAGAAGAATGTCTGTGCAGCTCTGATGGTAGCTGAATAATAACAAAAAATATATATATATATACAAAACTATTTAAAATATGAAATTAAAACAAAAATACACACAGAAAAATCAAGTTACACGAATGTACCTAAAAGAGTACAAATGCCGACCTGCCAACCTTGGAAATTTGTTTTAAGTAACATCAGTGTGGCGGGCGGTCGAGGGGGGCGGGGGGTAAACAGTTTACTGTTTTATGTAACTGTTTAGTTAGGTTTTGCTATTTTTTTTTAATGACATTTTAAAAAAGATAATAAAAAGTCGAGTACACTTTATGAAAAACTCTTTATGAATTTTTTTTTATGAACAAATAAAGTGAATGTAAGCATGTATTATGTGCAAAAAAAGGGTTAAAATCACAAATCACATTGTAATCTTAAAACAAAAATAAGCCTTTTAAAGCAGAAGTTAAAGTTACTAAGCTAAAAATGAAAATAATAAAAAGCAGAGACTAGGGCCTAATGGAGTAAGCTTCCTGCTTGTTTATGTTACTTTGTTAAAATGAGCCAAAGCAAAGTCATTCTTTAACATTTTGTCACAATTTGATTTAATTATATTCATTGCTTTTGAATGTGTAAAATTTCAACATTTCTGTTTCGTAAACATTGTGGGGACTACTTGAATTACTACTTAATTTTTTGGTGACTTAAATTCTGTCTAACACCAAGTGGACTTTTTTCCATGAATACATTATGCTAGTTAACACTCTGCCCCAGACTCTTTCTGATCCTGTTCTGCTTCTTGACACTTTTCTCCATTCTCTCGACTGTATTTGTGGAGAAACTACACATATTGATCTGTGGCCCGTCGGGCTGAGGTTTCAGCTGCTGTGTGTTCAGACTCCTCCAGCATCCACACAGAGCCCCTCACAGACTGGAGCAGAGGATCAAAACCCTTCATTGTGTGGCGGCCATTAGTCCATGATCCTCTGCTCTTTCTGTAGGTGATCAGGAAGCTGTTCTCTGCACTTCCTGTGTCACTCCTGCTCACCCTATACAAACAATCAGAAGCATTTATCTAGTCTGATCCTAACAAGACAATCCAGCCATGACTGCTGTGAGTCAGATAAGTGTGTGTCACTGGCCACCTGCTCAGTGTAACCAGGGGTGGCGCTCAATGTCGTCTAAACTGGGCCGATCTGATGCCGCTGATTTCGGCATAAATATTTGTACACGTTTTCAACTAAAACCTTGAGATATAACGTAATGTTGTTGTAGAATATTGTTGTGAATAATTCCTATCCATAAAGTGCTCAGAAATGGTTAAAAAAATATATTAATAGATATTGTCTTTCTCCCGCATGGGATTTATCTGGGCTATGTGGGTGTCAACTGGGCATGGGCTCAGAGTGGGGACTTTGATGGGCTGAATGTGTGCCCAGCTTTGATACAGTTGTGGACCCAGTTAGGCTGCCCATTATTGTTTATTTGTGGGTCCCAGATGGGCCACATTTGGGCTATATTAGGATATATTTATAGTCACATAATTTTTTTCATATTATTTATTTTTATGCAGTTATTGGTAGCTACATAACCCTAATAATTAAATTGATTTAATTGTATGTATTTCATGTTTTATTCATTAAAGGTTATATCATAATGTAACAATATAAGATTATTTATTTTATGAAGAATCCTATTTTATTTATTCATAAGTACCTCAAAGTGTTTTTTGTTGGCCGACCGGCTGGACCATCATGAGGCAGGCGGGAAGAGTCATCGCCATAAAGACCATTTTATGTTTTGAGATGATATGTGTTCTCTGAATATTGTTGTATAGTCTTTCTAATTAAGTACATTAACACTTTTAAAATTGTATTTTTATATTTACGCCATTTATTTTCCACTGGCAAAATGTGTTATCTGTGATTTTACTTGTAGGCTGTGTGAAGCAATAACTTGTGTTATTGAATATATAACAAAATGAAAAATAATAAAATAATATTACTTTTAAAATTACATTTCTAAACTGAATAGTGTCACTTTTAACTTGTTCATATTACCTTTAGTAGTATAACTATACCTTTGAGTGACAGTTTTGTACTGGCACAACTTATAACCATGCATGCTTTTTAATGCTTTTGTGAATGTTTTAGTGGTATTTTAAAATAATTGCCTTTTCTGTTTTTCTTTCTTTACTGTTTTATTTTTTATTTTTTAGGTATGAACCTGAGAAGTCTGCACAGGCCCTGGAATAATACCATTTCATTCTGTTCTGTTCAAGTATTTTTGTATTAAGACTTTCTATGAAGCCCATATTATACATTATAAGGGTATTCTTAAAGCATTATAAGGACTGCATTATAATACAACTTATAATATGTTGGATCATCTCATGAATATTCATAAGAACAAGTTTAATATATTTACTTATTTGTGGTTATAGCTTTTAAGAGTATGATTATTTATAATCTCTTGTTAAACACAGCTCAGGACCTAGTCAAAACCATGTGAAAGCTACATGCAGGTAGGAGAAATGGGCATACCAAAGGTAGGGGGTATTCCAAAATGTTTCTCATTGGTGAAACAAAAGGTGGCGGGCGTGCCAAAAGGTTTCTCATTGGTAAAACGAAAGATGCGTTTTTAATATATAGATTTAAACAGAGAGAGTGTGTCTGAACCCCGAACATTATCAGGAAGGCTATTCCAGAGTTTGGGAGCCAAATGTGAAAAAGCTCTACCTCCTTTAGTGGACTTTTCTTATTGGATAGCTGTGCCAGGTAGGACAGTGATAAACGGATAAGCAGATTAAGGAATCGCGAGGAAAAGCCCCACGGATACCGCTTTGAGAAAGTATAAGTGAAATTCTCGAAGGACAGAAATAGGTGGGCCCTTAAGGAGCTCTAGGTGAGCTGTGTTTTGTTGTGTGGATGTATCTGTGTCCGGACGAATGAATGTGTGAACAAATAAATTCTGTGTTGGGTGGGTAAAAGTTGCGCACCATTCTTGGACCGTCACTTCAGGCTGGCTGGGTGGAGTTGGACGCAACTAGTATCCACTTGAGAGTCTATTAAATCATTTTACAAAGAGGAAGGGAACTAGTTGCTTAAAGAATTAAATTTAATTATTTTATTTACAGTAATAGGAATTATTTTATGTTGGTTAGGAAACATTAATTCACAAATACTAGATTATTCTGAATCATGTATACAAATATAGAAGAAAAATGATGATTGAAGTCTTTATTTTACCATATGCATGTCATGCTGATATAAAAGGAAGGTTTATTTTGTTTTATTGCAGTATACTTAGATAATAAAGGTAGCTGGTTTCTGCATTATGCAAAGAAGAAAAAATGCTTGCTATTTTCCTGCAATGAACAGAGATGTATAGTAACGAAGTAGAACTACTTCACTACTGTACTTAAGTACTAAAAGGCGGTATCTGTACTTTACTAGAGTATTACTTTTTTTCTCCTACTTCCACTTTTACTTCAGTACATATTTTCGCTGAGTTTAATACTTTTACTCCGATATTTTTTTTATGTGCTGCATCGTTACTCGTTACAATTATAAAAATGTTACGAATCATTCCATTACAAACCACTGCCAGAACTGTAGATGGCAGGTTTGATGAAGCTGCCACATCATTGAGCGAATCAAGCGAGACTGCGCGTGCTGACTGAACTGCTGTGAAGAGAGAGATAAACACCGAGCCGAGCCAGATAATGACTCGTTCACGAGTCAAGAACCGGTTGCATCAGTTCTCGGATGACCAGTAACGTTAGTTCTTTCTGACAGTTCAATTCAATAAACCAGTAGAAGAAAACAGTTCACCGATTCTTTTGCGCTCGATGCAATGGCGTCATTGGCGTTGACTGCACCTGGGCTCATAACATTAACACAGAATCAGTTCAGAATCAATCACCAAGAGAATCAGTTCGGTTCAGACGCTATGTGTCTGTGTGTCGGTTTGCTTCACGCTAAATCACACATGCGCAGTATCATCAGCTCCTCGGTTCATGAATCGGACGCGTCTGACAGAAACGGTTCTTGACTCGTGAACGAGTCATTATCTGGCTCGGCTCGGTGTTCATCTTCAGTTCTCTCTTCACATCAGTTCAGTCAGTGTACTGTTTGAGTCAATGAATTACTCCGGGATATTGGTTTGTTTTAACTCAGAGGGAGTGTCAGACACATTAAACAAGTTAACAGCTTAATTCATCTGTGGATTAATGCGTATTGGAGACGCGAACCGTTTAAAACGATTCAGTTCGATTTGGTGAACTGTTTCAAAAAGATCCGGTTACATCGAATGATTCGTTCGCGAACCAGATATCACAAACTGCTTTGTTTTTAACTGTCTTACAACAGACACAGAAGAGAAGACAATGCTGAATAAAGTCGTAGTTTTTTGCTATTTTTGGACCAAAATGTATTTTCGATGCTGTAAAAAATTCTAAATGACCCTCAGATGTCTTACGGGTTTGGAACAACATGAGGTTAAGTTATTAATGACATAATTTTGCAAATTGGGCTAACTAACCCTAGTAACCGTTTTTTGTTTACAAGAAGTTACAGTCAAAGGAATTGTGATTGACCTTTAGGTTAAACATTTGAAATAGTAAAAACAATATGTTCAAACTTTGGACTACTTTCTTTAATAGCTACATAACACAATACTTCTACTTTTACTTTCAGTACTTGAGTAGTAAATTTTAAAATAGACTACTTGCGATACTTAAGTACAAAAAATGTTGAATACTTTAGTACTTCTACTTAAGTGTGGTGCTTAAAGAGCACTTCAACTTCTACTCAAGTCACTTTTTTGATAGAGCAGTTGTACTTTTACTCAAGTATGGGTCTCTAGTACTTTATACATCTCTGGCAATGAAGAACTTGCTTTACTAACAAAGAATAAGAGAACTGCGGTTTTCAACCAGATGATTTTGTTTTTATTAAGGGACCACTGAAAGAAGAGGTTGAAAAGTGAAAATTAGGAAAAGAGCTGATTGCTCAGACACAATTTGGTCAGAAGTTACATAGGTACATTTGATTAATGCAGTCTCTGAGTGTTCAAATTTCAGATGACTTTCGGAACAGTGCCTTGACAAAGGAAAGCAATGAAATAGAGTCTGTCGAGGAATGGCAAAGCAGCAAACAGCTGAAGAAAGAAGAAGAGGGAGGGGCTGATGGATGTTCCCCTCCCCTCTTGAAAGAGAAGAACACACTTCTAAATTCGCCCATTGGCCTCGGACCATCATGGCCTCCTAACAGTCCCCATATCTACTGATTGGCTTCATCACTCTGTCTCCTCTCCACCAGTAAGCTGGTGTGTGGTGGGCGTTCTGGCGCACTATGGCTGCCGTCGCATCATCCAGGTGGATGCTGCACACTGGTGGTGGATGAGGAGATACCCCCTGTCTATGTAAAGCGCTTTGAGTGCTAGAAAAGCGCTATATAAATGTAAGGAATTATTATTATTATTATTATTATTACACTTCAGCAAGGAGAAGCAGGAAAAGGTGAATCTTTCACTTGAGACTTTTCCTGAGGGTGAAAAGAACATTATGAAATGCAAAACTCTGGCAGAAAGCAACCAGAAGCCAGACTGAGAAGAAGCAGAGAAACAACGGAGACCGTACACCACAACATCAGGTCTTTGAGTGCCATCACAGCCTGACAACCCGGTAAAACAGCCCAGACTGATGATGTAACCAGAAGGACTTCCATCCCTTAAGTGCACAGGTGCTGCATATTCAATGAACACTATAGAGACTGCTTCAAATGTTAAATATTTTATTTCATTATCTTGTTTACTATGTTTTACTCTTGATTATTCACTGGTCTCACAGCACTTCCTTAAATTCTGTGTTTTAACTAACTCTCTCAATCTGCTTTTCAATAGGTACCAGACCAGCCTTATGTCTTAAAGAAAAAAATAATTTTGACAGACAGAAGTGAGTACTTGACTCACCAATCAGATAAACACGGAGCTGGATTTGGCAGAGTAAGACTGTTTCATTAAACAACTAGGGGAAAATGCACAACTGAATACTTGACAACAATGCTGAGCTCTTTGGGAAAGAAGAGAATAAATAAATGAATAAAAAAGGGTATCTTGATGAACAATAGAAAAAATGTATATGGTTGACAAAATAGAAATATTGGTCACTCCATTTTGTTTTAAGGTAATTTTCTAAGGTAAAACTGAATAAAATAATAATGAATAAAAGATTATTCCAAAGATCCAAAATCATGTAATCACATATACTGTCATCACTGGGGATAACCAGATGGAAATGTTGATGGCCATGGATCCAAGATTTACAGAGATCTCCAATCCTCTTCTCAGAGTTGCTCATGAGCAATAACAAAAAAGTATTTGACTAAACTTTAAATTAGACAAACACATGACATTTGAGAAATGATAATTGGCTCTCTCAAATGCCCAATGCCTAGGCCTAATATTCTAAACAAATTAATCTATGAGATTTTGAGAAAAAAAAAAAAAGGGGGAATGAAAGTGTGTGAAAAAGTATGAATGATGGTGTTGTATGGCATGAAAGAGAGTGTCTGACGAGACACTGAGGCAATTCAATCAATTTGCCCAAACAGCTGTATACAAATTCGATTGTGGACCCACAGGGCAAACTTATGCCCAGAAAAATAATGACCATGGATGTATTTGGTTAAGTTTCCTGGTCAGTACCAAGGTCTTTGTTGTGGCAGAAAGAAAAACAGTGCCACACATGCGCAGCGTATAACATGGGAAGGCAGAGCAAAGCAAGCTTGCTCTGTCCACCCACATCTAACTTTCTTTTCAGCATATCATGATGGAGCAGATTGTGTCAAAAGGATGAAATATTATCTTTCTGACTGTTAAAATAAATACAGTGGGTTGAGTGTTTTCCAGGTCAAAAGGCCTATGCTACCGAGCAACATAGGCCTAGATAAATTATCCATTAAAATAGTGGAACTCAGTTTACACAACAAAGAGATAACTGAATAAGGAAATTGCTGAGAATTAAATTGAAAGGAATAAAAAAATAGTAAAGACAGCACTGAAATTGTGAAAACTCAAAAAGGGGCCAAGACAGCCCTAAACCCACATTAAATTTCCACAGGTCACACCAAGAAGGACGACTGGCAAGATGAACAAATTAGCATGCTTGATAACACTAACAAAAAATTCTTAAGTTTTCCATTTACAGGTGACAGCAGTTCCAGTAAGACCAAGGAATGCTTCGCTCCATCAAAGAGAACCAGTGAGGGTGCAGTTATGAGCTCAAGAGAGCCTGGCATTTATCAGCAAAATGGTTACAGAGTGACACCTGAGTTCACATCTCTAACCTTAAAATACCCCAACCAGCTTCAACAACTCCACACAGCATAAAGTGAGGGATGAAGGGAGTGCTAGTAACGACCCACCCTTGCCAACGAGGGAAAGACCATTGCAACGACTCGCAAAGAGTCTCCCTGGTGAAGATGGAATGAGAGAGTGATGGGACTGCTACTGAGATCAAAATACTTGGGAGCAGATATGAGCCAACAAATAGAAAAGAAAAGGTGGAAAGAGAATGTTAAGTAATGGTAGATGAAGAATTTGAAGGTTATGAGAAGGGAAATATGGATGTAGGAAGATTTGAAGGGAAAATAGAGCAATTGGATGCAACAAATAGAATGAAAGGAGCAAAATAGAAAATTGAAGAAGGAAAAGTATGTGTTATGTTTTGGGGAAAATGCTGTATTTATAGAAGGGAGCATTTAATGAAGTAATGATCAAATTGAAAAGGCTAAGAATAGTAGATAAAGAAAATGTTGGAAAAGATAATAAAATGTAAGACTGGTTCGATTTACAGTTAGGAGCATGGGTAGCATAGTTTATAACTAAATAGGGAAAGTTTTTAGGAATGGCATTAATGACAGGAGATTTACTATTTTACTGTATACTTCCTATTGAGGTCACTAGTCAAAGCCACAGCTAAGCAAATTAAATTCAAAGATATCAAAATAATGGGAAATTGATACATATCTAAGCTGAAGTTCAACTCTTATAATCTTGTGATATTCAATGTGTGATGTGATTTGTATTTGTATGTGTATGTATTTTTATGCCTTTTATACAAAACTGTGATAACCAGGCAAATGCTGAACCATTTGCACATTCATGCTTTTAACAATGTTTACTATTAAAGAGGGGTTAGGGAGACTGGATCTTTTACTCACTCCTTGTCAAATTAGGAGAGAGATGTTTGGTCCAGTAATCCCTCAGAGTGGAATTTCATAATCTAGTCACTGGTGATAATATAATGTGACCTATTTAGTCACTAGGTAGTGTAACTAATATGACTGGATTATGGAGTAGCACTCTGGATAAGAACAATCAAATGTGAGACTTATTACGTCTCAAAGGGGAGAATATGTGGAAGATTTTTATTAGTAAGATTTTAATCAATCAAGAATAATCAATGTGAATCAAGCCATTTTGTTGCTAGTTGTTTTTCCATTATAATCCTATAGGTAATGGATAGAAAGTTGCCTACGCCCTGGAATGTTCAGAACTGAGGAGAAACATATGGCCAGAAAGGGCCTATCTTCATACTAAATCAAGCAGAGGGCCTCTCCTCTCCTGGGATGGATGAAAAGTGTAGTCTAAAAGAAAAGTTTGACTATGTGGAACCGCCCAACATAGTGTATATAAGGAGAAACCAAATTGCATTCGAGAGATCTCCTTGCAAGGACCTCTTGGCTTTGTTTTGCTTAAAATTAAATCTTTTCTTCTGAGAGAAAAATCCCTGGCTGAGTTCGATTGTTTGGAGAACCGGCAAAATACACCACATAATTTAGTGGGTACAGGATCTAATAAACATGTTGTTGGTTTAGTTACAGTGATAAGTTCATTTAGCTCTTCTTGTCCTATATTTGTAGGCACTGCAGTTTATCTTTGGGTGCGTTGGATGAAACTGAAGTGTTAGAGGCTGTAGAATTTACATTCGCTATTGTATTTCAAATGTTATCTATTTTATCAGTGAAGAAATTCATAAAGTCATTACTATTAAACGTTGATGGAATATTTGAATCAGGTGTCATCTGGTAATTTGTTAATTTATCCACTGTGTTAAATAAAAACCTTGGATTGTTTTGGTTATTTTCAATGAGTTTGTGTATATGCTCTGCCCTAGCAGTTTTTAGAGCCTGTCTATAGCTGGACATACTGTTTTTCCATGCAATTCTAAAAACTTCCAAGTTAGTTTTTCTCCATTTGCATTCAAGACTACGAGTTTCTTTCTTGAGAGAGTGAGTATTACTGTTATACCATGGCACAGTACGTTTTTCTCTAACCTTTTTCAATTTGATGGGGGCAACAGCTTCTAATGTATTAGAGAAAATAGTGCCCATGTTGCCAGTCATTTCGTCTAGTTCATGTGTAGTTTTAGGTACAAATAGCAGTTGAGATAGATCAGACGGGCTATTTGCGAATCTGTCTATAGACGGTAACGCTGAGACATGTAGTTAATATCAGTGATACGCAGCATGCACAATACAAGGACATGGTCTGTAATATTATTACATTGAGGTACGATATCTATATCAGTAAGATTGATTCCATGCGATATAATTAAATCTAGCGATGATTAAAACGATGAGTGGGCTCGGTGACATTTTGCTTGACTCCAAAAGAGTTTATTAGGTCAGTAAACGCAAGTCCTAATGCATCATTTGAATTGTCAACGTGAATATTAAAATTTCCCATGATTAGCAACTTATCAACTGTAACCAGAAGGTCTGAGAGGAAATCTGCAAATTCTTTTAAGAATTTTGGAGGCCTTCTGCCTGATAGAGAAAAATATATAGTTGACAAAACAAAAAAAAGTGTCATAAGAGTTTAGTTAACCTCTGTCAAGTGACATTAACCAATTTAGCAAACAGACAAAGCTTTATCAAAGAATAATGCTTAACCTTTTTATCAAAGCAAACAGACACAGCTTTATCCACTAAAACATTTATTTAGATTTTAGTTTCAGTTGCCAATTCAAGTCAAATAAAATAAATAAATAAATAAACCACTCATTCATTCATTCATCCATTTATGCGGAAGTAGCAGTCTATAGAACAGAAGCCAGCAAGCTCTTCGTCTGAACAGAACGCTGTGAAGACCCCCTTCGTTTCATGGCCACAGTATCCAGTGGTGTTTTTGTAGATGCATCTGCAGCCATCACACCTCACATCTGGACCGACAGACTTCCAGTCAACGATTCCTAAGAAAATAAATAAATAAAATCTCTGTAATGTAATAAACTTTCTAAATATCTTAAAAAAACTTGTTCAGTTAATAAAATTGTAAATATTCATAATGTCCAGCCAGGTAAAGTGAGCTCTTCTTTGAAAACTGATGCCATAAAACTTTCTGCACACTAGTGACAGAGTGAGAAAGGCTCCTTCTCCTTCTTTATAGACAACATCTAGAAGAATGTCTGAGCAGCTCTGATGGTAGCTGAATAATAACAGAAAAAAATATATGTATATATATAAAACTATTTAAAATATGAAATTAAAACAAAAATACACACAGAAAAATCAAGTTACACGAATGTACCTAAAAGAGTACAAATGCCGACCTGCCAACCTTGTAAATTTGTTTTAAGTACCATCAGTGTGGCGGGCGGTCGAGGGGGGCGGGGGGTAAACAGTTTACTGTTTTATGCAACTGTTTAGTTAGGTTTTGCTATTTTTTTATGACATTTTAAAAAAGAAAATAAAAAGTCGAGTACACTTTATGAAAAACTCTTTCTGATTTTTTTTTATAAACAAATAAAGTGAATGTAAGCATGTATTATGTGCAAAAAAAGGGTTAAAATCACAAATCACATTGTAATCTTAAAACAAAAATAAGCCTTTTAAAGCAGAAGTTAAAGTTACTAAACTAAAAATGAAAATAATAAAAAGCAGAGACTAGGGCCTAATGGAGTAAGCTTCCTGCTTGTTTATGTTACTTTGTTAAAATGAGCCAAAGCAAAGTCATTCTTTAACATTTTGTCACAATTAGATTTAATTATATTCATTGCTTTTGAATGTGTAAAATTTCAACATTTCTATTTCGTAAACATTGTGGGGACTACTTGAATTACTACTTAATTTTTTGGTGACTTAAATTCTGTCTAACACCAAGTGGACTTTTTTCCATGAATACATTATGCTAGCCCCAGACTCTTTCTGATCCTGTTCTGCTTCTTGACACTTTTCTCCCTTCTCTCGACTGTATTTGTGGAGAAACTACACATATTGATCTGTGGCCCGTCGGGCTGAGGTTTCAGCTGCTGTGTGTTCAGACTCCTCCAGCATCCACACAGAGCCCCTCACAGACTGGAGCAGAGGATCAAAACCCTTCATTGTGTGGCGGCCATTAGTCCATGATCCTCTGCTCTTTCTGTAGGTGATCAGGAAGCTGTTCTCTGCACTTCCTGTGTCACTCCTGCTCACCCTATACAAACAATCAGAAGCATTTATCTAGTCTGATCCTAACAAGACAATCCAGCCATGACTGCTGTGAGTCAGATAAGTGTGTGTCACTGGCCACCTGCTCAGTGTAACCAGGGGTGGCGCTCAATGTCGTCTAAACTGGGCCGATCTGATGCCGCTGCACTGAGGCACCAGCGAATCAGCTGACGGCACTCTGTTACACACAACACAGTGTTCAGGAACACAAAACCACACGCTTCACCTGGATCTGGACCGGATTTCTGTCTCTTGCCTGTCGACAGCTCTCTAGGAAAGAGCAGTCTGCTTTTGGAGGTGACCCTCAATGCGCCTCTGAAGGGGAAACAGCTGCACAGGATGTTGTAGAGCGTCACCCCCACTGACCAAACCGTAGCCGGTCCCGCATGATAACGGTGATGCCGAAACCACTCAGGAGGGGCGTACTGAAGAGTGCCTGAGAGACCCAACAAGACCACAAACATCATCTGAAGAGGCCCCAGTCCAAACAGATTCCCTTCGCTCGATCATCAAAAGTCCACAAACAAACACAGATCACTGCAGGGAGATCAAACCAACCTGCAAAGTGTTTGTAGGCCGAGTCTTTCAGCAGATCTCCACAGCCGAAGTCCAGCAGCTTGATGTCATGTGAGTCTGTGGAGATCAGCAGGTTCTCTGGTTTGACGTCCCGGTGCAGGACTCCACGGCTCTCGCAGTGTTTCAGCGCCGTGATCAGCTGCAGCAGCACTTTCTTGGCCAGTCTCTCCTCCAGGCGTCCGTTCTCCTCACAGAAACTCTCCAGATCTTGGCAAGGAAGCGGGCGCTCCAGGATCATGGTGTAGCGTCTGGGACGGTCAAACCACTCCAGCAGCTTCAGGACGTTGGGGCAGGCAGGAGCCGAATTGACCAGGGTCATCAACGCCACCTCCAGCGGCAGCCGACCCTGACCTTCCTGCGGGACAAACGCTCCGTTATATCCAGCGCTGAATCAGACCAAACAGAGCAACAGATTCACTCTCAACTCACAACTCTCAGTCTCTGTGTTCCTCGTTTAGAGACGTACTTGATGGCAACCTGTAGACAGATGAAGCACAGTAAACCACGCTGCCTAATTATCACCCATGAGGGACATTTACTGACATCAACATTTCTAAAAGCTGTTTAACTGCAGGAGGTAAGAAAATGTCTCACTGGCAGTCCATCAGACCTGCGGGTCCCAGCATACACAGAGCCGAATCCTCCTCGCCCCAGCAATGGGCCCTTCACATACGCTTCTGCAACACACAAGATCACAAGAAACGTCTTTAACAGAAAACATGCTGCAGCATCTAAACCTGTTACAGAACGTTACTGTAATTCAGCTGAAGAACATTTTCAGTGACTAATCATTGAGTGAGTCTTTAATCAGGTGTTTAATATGAGTGTATCTGACCTCTGCGGGAGCGTTTGGCAGCTCTTCTGTATGAAGGAGACGGATGCTCATCCTCCTGGCTGCCGCTCTGCCACTTCCTCTTCCTGTGAGGCTGATCTGTGGACACAGAAACGGCCAACTCTGAAGGCAGAGGTGCGATGTATCCAGGCAGCTCTTGGCTCAGCGGCTGGTTTGGGTTTGGCAGCGGTTCCTGAGCGCCGTCACCAGAGCCACGTCTCTCAAGCTCCTGATCATCCGTCTGAGAGACAGCAGCACTCCTGGATCTGGAGCGGCCCGAGCCTGCAATATTACACACATCAAACACTTACAGCCTTTATTAGCAACATTTATTAATAATCAACCACCAATGGTACTGCTCACATCCAATTAGGTTACTTTACATTTTAATTGTCTTGAACTGCATTTGAGCAGCTCTATAATTTTCCAGCATTATAATTGTGTCAAAGAATTAAACACATATTTCACTGATTTTCATACACAAGGAATAAAATACATGTGATCAGTGAGCTGGTATAAATGTGTGATTAAATGAGTTAACCTGCACACATTTCTTCACATCACTTCATTTAACACAATGAACAACATCGTACTATAATAACATACCAATAATAAACAAACTAAATTAAAACACTCACCTTGTCTTTCACCCAAATGAGCCATTGACAAACTCCTCCAAACTCCAATCAAAACAAGAAATTAATCAACAAAAAGGTAATTAATTAATCAATTAATTAATTACAGAAAGAAAGAAAGAAAGAAAGAAAGAAAGAAAAATCTGAAATAAGAAGAGAAAAATAGAATAAGTCTTTCCTCAGAAATAATCAGAAATCCTTCAAAAATAAAACTCTACTCAAAGAAAAATCCTCCGATCTCCTAAAATAAAAGTCTCTTCTCTGAACTCCGTCGAAAATCACAATCTCAGCACAGAAAATGTTCTCCAGAAGTCTCTGAAGTCGCCTCGTCTCTCAACCAGCAGATATCGATCAGATCATAACACGCGTCGCTATAGCAACTACAATTCGCGTGCGTGAGTTCAAAACTATTGAAAACCTTAATAAACTCTAATTCAGTTTAACCAGAGCTCATTATAGCATCTCTGATATATACTGATTTATGCCTTTATTAATAAATCTCACAAGGTAATATAAAAAGTATATTAAAATTCAATGTATAAGATAAATGTGTGCGCTCGCGCTTTTGCGCACGCGACATCAGGCGAGCATAAGTGAATTCGAATTGTAGTTGCTATAGCGACGCGTGTTATGTTATGATTTCGGCATAAATATTTGTACACGTTTTCAACTAAAACCTTGAGATATAACGTAATGTTGTTGTAGAATATTGTTGTGAATAATTCCTAACCATAAAGTGCTCAGAAATGGTAAAAAAAAAAAAATATTAATAGATATTGTCTTTCTCCCAGCCAACATGTCCATGTGGGTCCCGCATGGGATTTATCTGGGCTATGTGGGTGTCAACTGGGCATGGGCTCAGAGTGGGGACTTTGATGGGCTGAATGTGTGCCCAGCTTGGATACAGTTGTGGACCCAGTTAGGCTGCCCATTATTGTTTATTTGTGGGTCCCAGATGGGCCACATTTGGGCTATATTAGGATATATTTATAGTTACATAATTTTTTTCACATTATTTATCTTTATGCAGTTATGGGTAGCTACATAACCCTAATAATTAAATTGATTTAATTGTTCAGGCCCTGGAATAATACCATTTCATTCTGTTCTGTTCAAGTATTTTTGTATTAACACTTTCTATGAAGCCCATATTATACATTATAAGGGTATCCTTAAAGCATTATAAGGACTGCATTATGATACAACTTATAATATGTTGGATCATCTCATGAATATTCATAAGAACAAGTTTAATATATTTACTTATTTGTGGTTATAGCTTTTAAGAGTATGATTATTTATAATCTCTTGTTAAACACAGCTCAGGACCTAGTCAAAACCATTTAAAAGCTACATGCAGGTAGGAGCAATGGGCATGCCAAAAGGTTTCTCATTAGTCAAACGAAAGGCGGGGAACACGCCAAAATGTTTCTCATTGGTGAAACGAAAGGTGGGGAACGTGCCGAAAGGTTTCTCATTGGTGAAACGAAAGGTGGGGGCCTTTTCAATTAAATTCAATTATTATTTTTTTGTGCTTTGTACAATACAAACCATTACAAACTTTAAAGGAAATAACGTTTCTACAATATTTAGTAGTAGCTTATAAGTGGTGACTGTCAGTTTGTGCGCATATGAAAATTAATACAAGACGTAGTCAGCCAGATGGTGAATATTATTAACAGCAATTATTATGATGCAGTCACACTTGTAGCAATATTTGTTAGTTCTGTTTGTTGATTCAGGATAAGCATCAGGGTCAGCATCATCTCTTCTCAGGTGTTCTGGATCCAGACTGGAGCTTGTGTAAATCCTACATCCCGTAGCAAAACATAGAAACAAATAGAGACATCATCAGCATAGCTGCTGTTCCAACAAAGTAAAATTAATTAGTTTAACCCAAGCTAAAGAATAAGAATGCGCATTTGATCAGATGCAACTACACTCACAATTTAAGAGCTGCATTATTCGAATGCTTGGCGAAAGAGATGCATTTTTAATATATAGATTTAAACAGAGAGAGTGTGTCTGAACCCCGAACATTATCAGGAAGGCTATTCCAGAGTTTGGTAGCCAAATATGTAAAAGCTCTACCTCCTTTAGTGGACTTTGCTATCCTAGGAACTACCGAAAGTCCAGCGTTTTATGACCTTAGGGAGCGTGACGAATTATAACGTGGTATAAGGCTAGTTAGGTACGCAGGAGCTAAACCATTTAGGGCCTTATAGGTAAGTCATGATCATTTGTAACTGATATGGAACTCAATAGGTAGCCAGTGCAGAGACTATAAAACTGGGGTAATATGATCATATTTTCTTGACCTGGTAAAGACTCTAGCTGCTGAATTTTGGACTACCTGTAGCTTATTTATTGAAGAAGCAGGACAACCACCTAGAAGTGCATTACAATAGTCCAGTCTAGAGGTCATGAATGTATGAACTAGCTTTTCTGCTTCAGAAACCGATAACATGTTTCATAGCTTGGCAATGTTTCTAAGATGGACGAATGCAATTTTTGTAACATGGGAAATATGATTTTCAAAAGACAAGTTGCTTTCTAATATAACACCCAGATTTTTGACTGTAGAGGTAGTAACAGTACATCCGTCTAGTTGCAGATTGTAATTACAAGATTCTGTGTACATTTTTTTGTTGCAATATTTAATATCTCTGTCTTATCCAAATTTAATAGGATAAAATTATTGGTCATCCAATCTTTTAAATTTTTAACACACTCTGTTATATTAGATAATTTAGAAGTTGAATCTGGTCTCGTTGAGATATATAGCTGAGTATCATCAGCATAACAGTGGAAGCTAATTCCGTATTTTCTAATAATATTACAAAGGGGCAACATGTATATTGAAAATATAAGTGGACCTAGGACGGATCCTTGTGGCACTCCACATTTTACTGGTGATAAATGAGATGATTCCCCATTTAAATAAACAAAATGGTAGATATCGGACAGGTAGGATCTAAACCATCTTAGATCCTGCCCTTGAATGCCTCTATAGATTAGTAATTGATCTATGAGTATGTCATGATCTATGGTGTTGAATGTAGCACTAAGATCAAGTAAAACTAGCAATGAGATGCAGCCTTGATCTGTCGCAAGAAGCAGGTCATTTGTTATTTTAACAAGTGCAGTTTCGGTGCTATGGTGGGGGCTGAAACCTGACTGAAATTCTTCATACAGATAATTTTTTTTTGCAGGAAGGAGTTCAATTGAGCAGATACAACTTTTTCTAAAATTTTAGACATAAATGGAAGATTTGAAATAGGCCTATAATTTGCCGGTTCACTAAGATCTAATTTTGGTTTCTTAATAAGAGGCTTAATAACCGCCAGCTTGAATGGTTTTGGGACGTGACCTAAAGATAACGATGAGTAAATGATATTGAGAAGCGGTTCTTCAGCTACAGGTAACAACTCTTTCAGTAATTTAGTGGGTACAGGATCTAATAAACATGTTGTTGGTTTAGTTACAGTGATAATTTTATTTAGCTCTTCTTGTCCTATATTTGTAGGCACTGCAGTTTATCTTTGGGTGCGTTGGATGAAACTGAAGTGTTAGAGGCTGTAGAATTTACATTCGCTATTGTATTTCAAATGTTATCTATTTTATCAGTGAAGAAATTCATAAAGTCATTACTATTAAACGTTGATGGAATATTTGAATCAGGTGTCATCTGGTAATTTGTTAATTTATCCACTGTGTTAAATAAAAACCTTGGATTGTTTTGGTTATTTTCAATGAGTTTGTGTATATGCTCTGCCCCAGCAGTTTTTAGAGCCTGTCTATAGCTGGACATACTGTTTTTCCATGCAAATCTAAAAACTTCCAAGTTAGTTTTTCTCGGTGACATTTTGCTTGACTCCAAAAGAGTTTATTAGGTCAGTAAATGCAAGTCCTAATGCATCATTTGAATTGTCAACGTGAATATTAAAATCTCCCATGATTAGCAACTTATCAACTGTAACCAGAATGTCTGGGAGGAAATCTGCAAATTCTTTTAAGAATTCTGGAGGCCTTCTGCCTGATAGAGAAAAATATATACAGTATTGTTCAAAATAATAGCAGTACAATGTGACTAACCAGAATAATCAAGGTTTTTCGTATATTTTTTTATTGCTACGTGGCAAACAAGTTACCAGTAGATTCAGTAGATTCTCAGAAAACAAATGAGACCCAGCATTCATGATATGCACGCTCTTAAGGCTGTGCAATTGGGCAATTAGTTGAATTAGTTGAAAGGGGTGTGTTCAAAAAAATAGCAGTGTGGCATTCAATCACTGAGGTCATCAATTTTGTGAAGAAACAGTTGTGAATCAAGTGGCCCCTATTTAAGGATGAAGCCAACACTTGTTGAACATGCATTTGAAAGCTGAGGAAAATGGGTCGTTCAAGACATTGTTCAGAAGAACAGTGTACTTTGATTAAAAAGTTGATTAGAGAGGGGAAAACCTATAAAGAGGTGCAAAAAATGATAGGCTGTTCAGCTAAAATGATCTCCAATGCCTTAAAATGGAGAGCAAAACCAGAGAGACGTGGAAGAAAACGGAAGACAACCATCAAAATGGATAGAAGAATAACCAGAATGGCAAAGGCTCAGCCAATGATCACCTCCAGGATGATCAAAGACAGTCTGGAGTTACCTGTAAGTACGGTGACAGTTAGAAGACGTCTGTGTGAAGCTAATCTATTTTCAAGAATCCCCCGCAAAGTCCCTCTGTTAAAAAAAAGGCATGTGCAGAAGAGGTTACAATTTGCCAAAGAACACATCAACTGGCCTAAAGAGAAATGGAGGAACATTTTGTGGACTGATGAGAGTAAAATTGTTCTTTTTGGGTCCAAGGGCCACAGGCAGTTTGTGAGACGACCCCCAAACTCTGAATTCAAGCCACAGTACACAGTGAAGACAGTGAAGCATGGAGGTGCAAGCATCATGATATGGGCATGTTTCTCCTACTATGGTGTTGGGCCTATTTATCGCATACCAGGGATCATGGATCAGTTTGCATATGTTAAAATACTTGAAGAGGTCATGTTGCCCTATGCTGAAGAGGACATGCCCTTGAAATGGTTGTTTCAACAAGACAATGACCCAAAACACACTAGTAAACGGGCAAAGTCTTGGTTCCAAACCAACAAAATTAATGTTATGGAGTGGCCAGCCCAATCTCCAGACCTTAATCCAATTGAGAACTTGTGGGGTGATATCAAAAATGCTGTTTCTGAAGCAAAACCAAGAAATGTGAATGAATTGTGGAATGTTGTTAAAGAATCATGGAGTGGAATAACAGCTGAGAGGTGCCACAAGTTGGTTGACTCCATGCCACACAGATGTCAAGCAGTTTTAAAAAACTGTGGTCATACAACTAAATATTAGTTTAGTGATTCACAGGATTGCTAAATCCCAGAAAAAAAAAATGTTTGTACAAAATAGTTTTGAGTTTGTACAGTCAAAGGTAGACACTGCTATTTTTTTGAACACACCCCTTTCAACTAATTGCCCAATTGCACAGCCTTAAGAGCGTGCATATCATGAATGCTGGGTCTTGTTTGTTTTCTGACAATCTACTGAACCTACTGGTAACTTGTTTGCCACGTAGCAATAAAAAATATACTAAAAACCTTGATTATTCTGGTTAGTCACATTGTACTGCTATTATTTTGAACAATACTGTAGTTGACAAAACAAAAAAAGTGTCATAAGAGTTTAGTTACCCTCTGTCAAGTGACATGAACCAATTTAGCAAACAGACAAAGCTTTATCAAAGAATAATGCTTAACCTTTTTATCAAAGCAAACAGACACAGCTTTATCCACTAAAACATTTATTTAGATTTTAGTTTCAGTTGCCAATTCAAGTCAAATAAAATAAATAAATAAATAAACCATTCATTCATTTATGCGGAAGTAGCAGTCTATAGAACAGAAGCCATCAAGCTCTTCGTCTGAACAGAACGCTGTGAAGACCCCCTTCGTTTCATGGCCACAGTATCCAGTGGTGTTTTTGTAGATGCATCTGCAGCCATCACACCTCACATCTGGACCGACAGACTTCCAGTCAACCATTCCTACCAAAATAAATACATGTAAATTAAATCTCTGAATTAATGCAATAAACTTTCTAAATATCTTTAAAAAACTTGTTCAGTTAAGAAAAGTGTAAATATACACAATGTCCAGCCAGGTAAAGTGAGCTCTTCTTTGAAAACTGATGCCATAAAACTTTCTGCACACTAGTGACAGAGTGAGAAAGCCTCCTTCTCCTTCTTTATAGACAACATCTAGAAGAATGTCTGAGCAGCTCTGATGGTAGCTGAATAATAACAGAAAAAAAAAAATATATATATATATATAAAACTATTTAAAATATGAAATTAAAACAAAAATACACACAGAAAAATCAAGTTACACGAATGTACCTAAAAGAGTACAAATGCCGACCTGCCAACCTTGGAAATTTGTTTTAAGTACCATCAGTGTGGCGGGCAGTCGAGGGGGGCGGGGGGTAAACAGTTTACTGTTTTATGGAACTGTTTAGTTAGGTTTTGCTATTTTTTTTATGACATTTTAAAAAAGAAAATAAAAAGTCGAGTACACTTTATGAAAAACTTTTTATGAATTTTTTTTTATAAACAAATAAAGTGAATGTAAGCATGTATTATGTGCAAAAAAAGGGTTAAAATCACAAATCACATTGTAATCTTAAAACAAAAATAAGCCTTTTAAAGCAGAAGTTAAAGTTACTAAACTAAAAATGAAAATAATAAAAAGCAGAGACTAGGGCCTAATGGAGTAAGCTTCCTGCTTGTTTATGTTACTTTGTTAAAATGAGCCAAAGCAAAGTCATTCTTTAACATTTTGTCACAATTAGATTTAATTATATTCATTGCTTTTGAATGTGTAAAATTTCAACATTTCTATTTCGTAAACATTGTGGGGACTACTTGAATTACTACTTAATTATTTGGTGACTTAAATTCTGTCTAACACCAAGTGGACTTTTTTCCATGAATACATTATGCTAGTTAACACTCTGCCCCAGACTCTTTCTGATCCTGTTCTGCTTCTTGACACTTTTCTCCCTTCTCTCGACTGTATTTGTGGAGAAACTACACATATTGATCTGTGGCCCGTCGGGCTGAGGTTTCAGCTGCTGTGTGTTCAGACTCCTCCAGCATCCACACAGAGCCCCTCACAGACTGGAGCAGAGGATCAAAACCCTTCATTGTGTGGCGGCCATTAGTCCATGATCCTCTGCTCTTTCTGTAGGTGATCAGGAAGCTGTTCTCTGCACTTCCTGTGTCACTCCTGCTCACCCTATACAAACAATCAGAAGCATTTATCTAGTCTGATCCTAACAAGACAATCCAGCCATGACTGCTGTGAGTCAGATAAGTGTGTGTCACTGGCCACCTGCTCAGTGTAACCAGGGGTGGCGCTCAATGTCGTCTAAACTGGGCCGATCTGATGCCGCTGCACTGAGGCACCAGCGAATCAGCTGACGGCACTCTGTTACACACAACACAGTGTTCAGGAACACAAAACCACACGCTTCACCTGGATCTGGACCTGATTTCTGTCTCTTGCCTGTCGACAGCTCTCTAGGAAAGAGCAGTCTGCTTTTGGAGGTGACCCTCAATGCGCCTCTGAAGGGGAAACAGCTGCACAGGATGTTGTAGAGCGTCACCCCCACTGACCAAACCGTAGCCGGTCCCGCATGATAACGGTGATGCCGAAACCACTCAGGAGGGGCGTACTGAAGAGTGCCTGAGAGACCCAACAAGACCACAAACATCATCTGAAGAGGCCCCAGTCCAAACAGATTCCCTTCGCTCGATCATCAAAAGTCCACAAACAAACACAGATCACTGCAGGGAGATCAAACCAACCTGCAAAGTGTTTGTAGGCCGAGTCTTTCAGCAGATCTCCACAGCCGAAGTCCAGCAGCTTGATGTCATGTGAGTCTGTGGAGATCAGCAGGTTCTCTGGTTTGACGTCCCGGTGCAGGACTCCACGGCTCTCGCAGTGTTTCAGCGCCGTGATCAGCTGCAGCAGCACTTTCTTGGCCAGTCTCTCCTCCAGGCGTCCGTTCTCCTCACAGAAACTCTCCAGATCTTGGCAAGGAAGCGGGCGCTCCAGGATCATGGTGTAGCGTCTGGGACGGTCAAACCACTCCAGCAGCTTCAGGACGTTGGGGCAGGCAGGAGCCGAATTGACCAGGGTCATCAACGCCACCTCCAGCGGCAGCCGACCCTGACCTTCCTGCGGGACAAACGCTCCGTTATATCCAGCGCTGAATCAGACCAAACAGAGCAACAGATTCACTCTCAACTCACAACTCTCAGTCTCTGTGTTCCTCGTTTAGAGACGTACTTGATGGCAACCTGTAGACAGATGAAGCACAGTAAACCACGCTGCCTAATTATCACCCATGAGGGACATTTACTGACATCAACATTTCTAAAAGCTGTTTAACTGCAGGAGGTAAGAAAATGTCTCACTGGCAGTCCATCAGACCTGCGGGTCCCAGCATACACAGAGCCGAATCCTCCTCGCCCCAGCAATGGGCCCTTCACATACGCTTCTGCAACACACAAGATCACAAGAAACGTCTTTAACAGAAAACATGCTGCAGCATCTAAACCTGTTACAGAACGTTACTGTAATTCAGCTGAAGAACATTTTCAGTGACTAATCATTGAGTGAGTCTTTAATCAGGTGTTTAATATGAGTGTATCTGACCTCTGCGGGAGCGTTTGGCAGCTCTTCTGTATGAAGGAGACGGATGCTCATCCTCCTGGCTGCCGCTCTGCCACTTCCTCTTCCTGTGAGGCTGATCTGTGGACACAGAAACGGCCAACTCTGAAGGCAGAGGTGCGATGTATCCAGGCAGCTCTTGGCTCAGCGGCTGGTTTGGGTTTGGCAGCGGTTCCTGAGCGCCGTCACCAGAGCCACGTCTCTCAAGCTCCTGATCATCCGTCTGAGAGACAGCAGCACTCCTGGATCTGGAGCGGCCCGAGCCTGCAATATTACACACATCAAACACTTACAGCCTTTATTAGCAAAATTTATTAATAATCAACCACCAATGGTACTGCTCACATCCAATTAGGTTACTTTACATTTTAATTGTCTTGAATTGCATTTGAGCAGCTCTATAATTTTCCAGCATTATAATTGTGTCAACGAATTAAACACATATTTCACTGATTTTCATACACAAGGAATAAAATACATGTGATCAGTGAGCTGGTATAAATGTGTGATTAAATGAGTTAACCTGCACACATTTCTTCACATCACTTCATTAACACAATGAACAACATCGTACTATAATAACATATCAATAATAAACAAACTAAATTAAAACACTCACCTCGTCTTTCACCCAAATGAGCCATTGACAAACTCCTCCAAACTCCAATCAAAACAAGAAATTAATCAACAAAAAGGTAATTAATTAATCAATTAATTAATTAATTACAGAAAGAAAGAAAGAAAGAAAGAAAGAAAGAAAGAAAGAAAGAAAAATCTGAAATAAGTATCGAAAAATAGGATAACTTAAGTCTTTCCTCAGAAATAATCAGAAATCCTTCAAAAATAAAACTCTACTCAAAGAAAAATCCTCCGATCTCCTAAAATAAAAGTCTCTTCTCTGAACTCCGTCGAAAATCACAATCTCAGCACAGAAAATGTTCTCCAGAAGTCTCTGAAGTCGCCTCGTCTCTCAACCAGCAGATATCGATCAGATCATAACACGCGTCGCTATAGCAACTACAATTCGCGTGCGTGAGTACAAGACTATTGAAAAGATTAATAAACTCTAATTCAGTTTAACCAGAGCTCATTATAGCATCTCTGATATATACTGATTTATGCCTTTATTAATAAATCTCACAAGTTAATATAAAAAAGTATATAAAAATTCAATGTATAAGATAAATGTGTGCGCTCGCGCTTTTGCGCACGCGACGTCAGGCGAGCATAAGTGAATCGAATTGTAGTTGCTATAGCGACGCGTGTTATGATATGATTTCGGCATAAATATTTGTACACGTTTTCAACTAAAACCTTGATATATAACGTAATGTTGTTGTAGAATATTGTTGTGAATAATTCCTATCCATAAAATGCTCAGAAATGGTTAAAAAAAAAATATTAATAGATATTGTCTTTCTCCCACATGGGATTTATCTGGGCTATGTGGGTGTCAACTGGGCATGGGCTCAGAGTGGGGACTTTGATGGGCTGAATGTGTGCCCAGCTTGGATACAGTTGTGGACCCAGTTAGGCTGCCCATTATTGTTTATTTGTGGGTCCCAGATGGGCCACATTTGGGCTATATTAGGATATATTTATAGTCACATAATTTTTTTCATATTATTTATTTTTATGCAGTTATTGGTAGCTACATAACCCTAATAATTAAATTGATTTAATTGTATGTATTTCATGTTTTATTCATTAAGGGTTATATAATGTAACAATATAAGATTATTTATTTTATGAAGAATCCTATTTTATTTATTCATAAGCACCTCAAAGGGTTTTTTGTTGGCCGACCGGCTGGACCATCATGAGGCAGGCGGGAAGAGTCATCGCCATAAAGAAGACCATTTTATGTTTTGAGATGATATGTGTTCTCTGAATATTGTTGTATAGTCTTTCTAATTAAGTACATTAACTCTTTTAAAATTGTATTTTTATATTTACACCATTTCTTTTCCACTGGCAAAATGTGTTATCTGTGATTTTACTTGTAGGCTATGTTCATTGATGAAATATGGTTAATATTCTCATAATTCTGTGTTGTTAAAGTTCAGCTTTGAAAAATAAAAGATGAATCATGAATAAAGCTGTTGGTGTGAAGCAATAACTTGTGTTATTGAATATATAACAAAATGAAAAATAATAAAATAATATTACTTTTAAAATTACATTTCTAAACTGAATAGTGTCACTTTTAACTTGTTCATATTACCTTTAGTAGTATAACTATACCTTTGAGTGACATTTTTGTACTGGCACAACTTATAACCATGCATGCTTTTTAATGCTTTTGTGAATGTTTTAGTGGTATTTTAAAATAATTGCCTTTTCTGTTTTTCTTTCTTTACTGTTTTATTTTTTATTTTGTAGGTATGAATCTGAGAAGTCTGCACAGGCCCTGGAATAATACCATTTCATTCTGTTCTGTTCAAGTATTTTTGTATTAACACTTTCTATGAAGCCCATATTATACATTATAAGGGTATTCTTAAAGCATTATAAGGACTGCATTATAATACAACTTATAATATGTTGGATCATCTCATGAATATTCATAAGAACAAGTTTAATATATTTACTTATTTGTGGTTATAGCTTTTAAGAGTATGATTATTTATAATCTCTTGTTAAACACAGCTCAGGACCTAGTCAAAACCATGTGAAAGCTATATGCAGGTAGGAGCAATGGGCATGCCAAAGGTAGGGGGCATTCCAAAAGGTTTCTCATTGGTAAAACGAAAGATGCGTTTTTAATATATAGATTTAAACAGAGAGAGTGTGTCTGAACCCCGAACATTATCAGGAAGGCTATTCCAGAGTTTGGGAGCCAAATGTGAAAAAGCTCTACCTCCTTTAGTGGACTTTGCTATGCTAGGAACTACCGAAAGTCCAGCATTTTATGACCTTAGGGAGCGTGATGAATTATAACGTGGTATAAGGCTAGTTAGGTACGCAGGAGCTAAACCATTTAGGGCCTTATAGGTAAGTAATGATAATTTGTAACTGATATGTGTCACAGTGTCTGGGTTGTTGTTCCCTGGGGTTCCACTAGATGTCCTCCTTTCTCACGATGTCTGTCACCAGATCACTTCCTGTTCCCTTATTTGGTCACCTTCCTCCTTGTTATGTAATTGATTGTCCCCCACCCTTCTCTTGTTCCCTCATTATCCTTCTGTCTACTTATACCCAGTCTGTCTTAGTCTGTGTACGGAGTCCTTGTTTAACGTTATGTTATTTCATGTCCGTCATCCTTGCCTTGTCTTCTTGTCTTGCTTTCATGTTTATTTCGGATTTGGATTCTCTGGTTTTGACCCTGCCTGGACTGTTTACCCGATTGGATTACCCCTATTAAACTAACATACCTGCACTTGGTTCTCTCGCTTTGTTCCTGCAACGCCGAACGTGACAGAAGGACTCCGTCACAAAGAGAACCAGCGGTATGTCATTTTTCCGTTCCCCAGCCAAGATGGCGGTTAATCGCCCTCCGCCAAGAGGACAATGAAGTGGGTGCCCTGGCTCAGGTGTTCTGGTCCCTGGCAGAGGGCATGGGGTACAACGACACGGCCCTTAAAGATTATTTTAATGGCGGTCTGGATGATCCAGTGTCTCTGGAGGAGATGGCGCAGGTAGAGACACTGGAATTCTGGGAATTCATGCGCTACCTGCAGCATTGGTGTCGGTGGGATGCCCAGCCACTCCTGTCTCTTCCAGCGGGGTGGTCGTCAGCCCAGCACCACTGCAAAAGATGGCCGCCAGCCTAGCGCCACAACACAAGATGGCCGCCAGCCTAGCGCCACAGCACAAGATGGCCGCTAACCCAGCGCCACAGCCCAAGATGGCCGCTAACCCAGCGCCACAGCCCAAGATGGCCGTCAGCCTAGCGCCACAGCCCAAGATGGCCGTGAGCCTAGCGCCACAGCACAAGATGACTGTCAGTCCAGCGCCACAGTACAAGATGGTGCCCGATGCAGAGGTGGTGCTCGATGCTGTTCCGGAGGCAGAGGTAGTGCCCGATGCTGTTCCGGAGGTCGAGGCGGTGCCCAATGCTGTTCCGGAGGTCGAGGCGGTGCCCGATGCTGTTCCGGAGGTCGAGGCGGTGCCCGATGCCGAGGCGGTACCCGATGCTGTTCCGGAGGCCGAGGCGGTGCCCGATGCCGTTCCGGAGGCCGAGGCGGTGCCCGATGCCGTTCCGGAGGCCGAGGCGGTGCCCGATGCTGTTCCGGAGGCCGAGGCGGTGCCCGATGCCGTTCCGGAGGTCGAGGCGCTGCCCGATGCCGTTCCGGAGGTCGAGGCGGTGCCCGATGCCGTTCCGGAGGTCGAGGCGGTGCCCGATGCCGTTCCGGAGGTCGAGGCGGTGCCTGATGCCGAGGCCGTTCCCGATACCATTCCGGGTGCCCGATGCCGTTCCGGAGGCCGAGGCGGTGCCCGATGCCGTTCCGGAGGCCGAGGCGGTGCCCGATGCCGTTCCGGAGGCCGAGGTGGTGCCCGATGCTGTTCCGGAGGCCGAGGTGGTGCCTGATGCCGAGGCCGTTCCCGATGCAGTGTCTGAGGCCGTTCCAGAGACAGTGCCCGAAGCCGAGGCGCCTCAGGTTTCCACAGACAGTCCGGAGTCATGTCATGTTCCCGTGAACTCTCCAGAGTCGAGTCATGTTCCGGTGGACTCTCAGGAGTCGAGTCATGTTCCGGTGGACTCTCAGGAGTCGAGTCAGGTTCCGGTGGACTCTCAGGAGTCGAGTCAGGTTCCAGTGGACTCTCAGGAGTCGAGTCAGGTTCCGGTGGACTCTCAGGAGTCGAGTCAGGTTCCGGTGGACTCTCAGGAGTCGAGTCAGGTTCCGGTGGACTCTCAGGAGTCGAGTAAGGTTCCGGTGGACTCTCCGGAGTCAGGGCTAGTCACCGCTGACCCTCCAGAGTCAGGGCTAGTCACCGCTGACCCTCCAAAGTCAGGGCTAGTCACCGCTGACCCTCCAGAGTCAGGTCAAGTCACCGATCTTCTGGAGTCCAGTAAAGACACCAGGGGGTT
Source organism: Carassius auratus (assembly GCF_003368295.1). Taxonomy (NCBI): domain Eukaryota; kingdom Metazoa; phylum Chordata; class Actinopteri; order Cypriniformes; family Cyprinidae; genus Carassius; species Carassius auratus. Next base: position 32,870,528 of record NC_039251.1, read on the forward strand.
ACCGGAGTTTCGTAGTGGTGGGCACCTCAACACGCCCTTCTTGGACTTTATTTTGTGTTCTTGGTTTCTGTTTTGTTTCTGTCTGTTCCCCATAAGTTAGTCTTGCCCTCCATCCCTCCCCCTGAACCTCCTCCGGTCCTCCTCCCTCCTGGTCTCCCTGTTTTATGTTTACATTTCTGGTGTTTGTTCCCCATGTTTTTCTTTTCCGGCCCTCCGTCCCTCCCCCTGAGCATCCACCTGTCCGCCTCCATCCTGGTCTCTGTGTTGTGTCTTGTCATGGAGCGTCTGGGAGCCGCTCCGTAGTGGGGGGTACTGTCACAGTGTCTGGGTTGTTGTTCCCTGGGGTTCCACTAGATGTCCTCCTTTCTCACGGTGTCTGTCACCAGATCACTTCCTGTTCCCTTATTTGGTCACCTTCCTCCTTGTTATGTAATTGATTGTCCCCCACCCTTCTCTTGTTCCCTCGTTATCCTTCTGTCTACTTATACCCAGTCTGTCTTAGTCTGTGTTACGGAGTCCTTGTTTAACGTTATGTTATTTCATGTCCGTCATCCTTGCCTTGTCTTCTTGTCTTGCTTTCATGTTTATTTTGGATTTGGATTCTCTGGTTTTGACCCTGCCTGGACTGTTAACCCGGTTGGATTACCCCTATTAAACTAAAATACCTGCACTTGGTTCTCTCGCTTCGTTCCTGCAACGCCGAACGTGACAATATGGAACTCAATAGGTAGCCAGTGCAGAGACTGTAAAATTGGGGTAATATGATCATATTTTCTTGACCTGGTAAGGACTCTAGCTGCTGAATTTTGGACTACCTGTAGCTTGTTTATTGAAGAAGCAGGACAACCATCTAGAAGTGCATTACAATAGTCCAGTCTAGAGGTCATGAATGTATGAACTAGCTTTTCTGCTTCAGAAACCGATAACATGTTTCATAGCTTGACAATGTTTCAAAGATGGAAGAATGCAATTTTTGTAACATGGGAAATATGATTTTCAAAAGACAAGTTGCTTTCTTATATAACACCCAGATTTTTGACTGTAGAGGTAGTAACAGTACATCCGTCTAGTTGCAGACTGTAATTACAAGATTCTGTGTACGTCTTTTTGTTGCAATTTTTAATATCTCTGTCTTATCCGAATTTAATAGGATAAAATTATTGGTCATCCAATCTTTTACATTTTTAACACACTCTGTTATATTAGATAATTTAGAAGTTGAATCTGGTCTCGTTGAGATATATAGCTGAGTATCATCAGGATAACAGTGGAAGCTAATTCCGTATTTTCTAATAATATTACAAAGGGGCAACGTGTATATTGAAAATATAAGTGGACCTAGGACGGATCCTTGTGGCACTCCACATTTTACTGGTGATAAATGAGATGATTCCCCATTTAAATAAAAAAAAATGGTAGCGATCGGACAGGTAGGATCTAAACCATCTTAGAGCCTTTGAATGCCTCTATAGATTAGTAATTGATCTATGAGTATGTCATGATCTATGGTGTTGAATGCAGCACTAAGATCAAGTAAAACTAGCAATGAGATGCAGCCTTGATCTGTCGCAAGAAGCAGGTCATTTGTTATTTTAACAAGTGCAGTTTTGGTGCTATGGTGGGGACTGAAACCTGACTGAAAGTCTTCATACAGATAATTTTTTTTTTTTTTTTGCAGGAAGGAGATCAATTGAGCAGATACAACTTTTTCTAAAATTTTAGACATAAATGGAAGATTTGAAATAGGCCTATAATTTGCCAGTTCACTAGGATCTAATTTTGGTTTCTTAGTAAGAGGCTTAATAACCGCCAGCTTGAATGGTTTTGGGACGTGACCTAAAGATAACGATGAGTAAATGATATTGAGAAGTGGTTCTTCAGCTACAGGTAACAACTCTTTCGTTAATTTAGTGGGTACAGGATCTAATAAACATGTTGTTGGTTTAGTTACAGTGATAAGTTTATTTAGCTCTTCTTGTCCTATATTTGTAGGCACTGCAGTTTATCTTTGGGTGCGTTGGATGAAACTGAAGTGTTTGACACTGTAGAATTTACATTCGCTATTGTATTTCAAATGTTATCTATTTTATCAGTGAAGAAATTCATAAAGTCATTACTATTAAACGTTGATGGAATATTTGAATCAGGTGTCATCTGGTAATTTGTTAAATTATCCACTGTGTTAAATAAAAACCTTGGATTGTTTTGGTTATTTTTTATGAGTTTGTGGATATGCTCTGCCCTAGCGGTTTTTAGAGCCTGTCTATAGCTGGACATACTGTTTTTCAATGCAATTCTGAAAACATCCAAGTTAGTTTTTCTCCATTTGCGTTCAAGACTACGAGTTTCTTTCTTGAGAGAGTGAGTATTACTTTTATACCATGGCACAGTACGTTTTTCTCTAACCTTTTTCAATTTGATGGGGGAAACAGCTTCTAATGTATTAGAGAAAATAGTGCCCATGTTGTCAGTCATTTCATCTAGTTCATGTGTAGTTTTAGGTACAAATAGCAGTTGAGATAGATCAGACGGGCTATTTGCGAATCTGTCTATAGACGGTAACGCTGAGACATATAGTTAATATCAGTGATACGCAGCATGCACAATACAAGGACATGGTCTGTAATATTATCACATTGAGGTACGATTTCTATATCATTAAGATCGATTCCATGCGATATAATTAAATCTAGCGATGATTAAAACGATGAGTGGGCTCTGTGACATTTTGGTTGACTCCAAAAGAGTTTATTAGGTCAGTAAACGCAAGTCCTAATACATCATTTGAATTGTCAACGTGAATAATAAAATCCCCCATGATTAGCAACTTATCAACTGTAACCAGAAGGTCTGAGAGGAAATCTGCAAATTCTTTTAAGAATTCTGGAGGCCTTCTGCCTGATAGAGAAAAATATATAGTTGACAAAACAAAAAAAAGTGTCATAAGAGTTTAGTTAACCTCTGTCAAGTGACATTAACCAATTTAGCAAACAGACAAAGCTTTATCAAAGAATAATGCTTAACCTTTTTAATAAAGGAAACAGACAAAGCTTTATCCACTAAAACATTTATTTAGATTTTAGTTTCAGTTGCCAATTCAAGTCAAATAAAATAAATAAATGAATAAACCAATCATTCATTCATTCATTTATGCGGAAGTAGCAGTCTATGGAACAGAAGCCAGCAAGCTCTTTGTCTGAACAGAACGCTGTGAAGACCCCCTTCGTTTCATGGCCACAGTATCCAGTGGTGTTTTTGTAGATGCATCTGCAGCCATCACACCTCACATCTGGACCGACAGACTTCCAGTCAACGATTCCTACGAAAATAAATACATGTAAATAAAATCTCTGAATTAATGTAATAAACTTTCTAAATATCTTTAAAAAACTTGTTCAGTTAATAAAAGTGTAAATATACATAATGTCCAGCCAGGTAAAGTGAGCTCTTCTTTGAAAACTGATGCCATAAAACTTTCTGCACACTAGTGACAGAGTGAGAAAGGCTCCTTCTCCTTCTTTATAGACAACATCTAGAAGAATGTCTGAGCAGCTCTGATGGTAGCTGAATAATAACAGAAAAAAAAAATTATATATATATATATATATATATATATATATATAAAACTATTTAAAATATGAAATTAAAACAAAAATACACACAGAAAAATCAAGTTACACGAATGTACCTAAAAGAGTACAAATGCCGACCTGCCAACCTTGGAAATTTGTTTTAAGTACCATCAGTGTGGCGGGCGGTCGAGGGGGGCGGGGGGTAAACAGTTTACTGTTTTATGGAACTGTTTAGTTAGGTTTTGCTATTTTTTTATGACATTTTAAAAAATAAAATAAAAAGTCGGTACACTTTATGAAAAACTCCTTATGAATTTTTTTTTATAAACAAATAAAGTGAATGTAAGCATGTATTATGTGCAAAAAAAGGGTTAAAATCACAAATAACATTGTAATCTTAAAACAAAAAATAAGCCTTTTAAAGCAGAAGTTAAAGTTACTAAGCTAAAAATGAAAATAATAAAAAGCAGAGACTAGGGCGTAATTGAGTAAGCTTCCTGCTTGTTTATGTTACTTTGTTAAAATGAGCCAAAGCAAAGTCATTCTTTAACATTTTGTCACAATTTGATTTAATTATATTCATTGCTTTTGAATGTGTAAAATTTCAACATTTCTATTTCGTAAACATTGTGGGGACTACTTGAATTTACAACTTAATTTTTTGGTGACTTAAATTCTGTCTAACACCAAGTGGACTTTTTTCCATGAATACATTATGCTAGTTAACACTCTGCCCCAGACTCTTTCTGATCCTGTTCTGCTTCTTGACACTTTTCTCCCTTCTCTCGACTGTATTTGTGGAGAAACTACACATATTGATCTGTGGCCCGTTGGGCTGAGGTTTCAGCTGCTGTGTGTTCAGACTCCTCCAGCATCCACACAGAGCCCCTCACAGACTGGAGCAGAGGATCAAAACCCTTCATTGTGTGGCGGCCATTAGTCCATGATCCTCTGCTCTTTCTGTAGGTGATCAGGAAGCTGTTCTCTGCACTTCCTGTGTCACTCCTGCTCACCCTATACAAACAATCAGAAGCATTTATCTAGTCTGATCCTAACAAGACAATCCAGCCATGACTGCTGTGAGTCAGATAAGTGTGTGTCACTGGCCACCTGCTCAGTGTAACCAGGGGTGGCGCTCAATGTCGTCTAAACTGGGCCGATCTGATGCCGCTGCACTGAGGCACCAGCGAATCAGCTGACGGCACTCTGTTACACACAACACAGTGTTCAGGAACACAAAACCACACGCTTCACCTGGATCTGGACCTGATTTCTGTCTCTTGCCTGTCGACAGCTCTCTAGGAAAGAGCAGTCTGCTTTTGGAGGTGACCCTCAATGCGCCTCTGAAGGGGAAACAGCTGCACAGGATGTTGTAGAGCGTCACCCCCACTGACCAAACCGTAGCCGGTCCCGCATGATAACGGTGATGCCGAAACCACTCAGGAGGGGCGTACTGAAGAGTGCCTGAGAGACCCAACAAGACCACAAACATCATCTGAAGAGGCCCCAGTCCAAACAGATTCCCTTCGCTCGATCATCAAAAGTCCACAAACAAACACAGATCACTGCAGGGAGATCAAACCAACCTGCAAAGTGTTTGTAGGCCGAGTCTTTCAGCAGATCTCCACAGCCGAAGTCCAGCAGCTTGATGTCATGTGAGTCTGTGGAGATCAGCAGGTTCTCTGGTTTGACGTCCCGGTGCAGGACTCCACGGCTCTCGCAGTGTTTCAGCGCCGTGATCAGCTGCAGCAGCACTTTCTTGGCCAGACTCTCCTCCAGGCGTCCGTTCTCCTCACAGAAACTCTCCAGATCTTGGCAAGGAAGCGGGCGCTCCAGGATCATGGTGTAGCGTCTGGGACGGTCAAACCACTCCAGCAGCTTCAGGACGTTGGGGCAGGCAGGAGCCGAATTGACCAGGGTCATCAACGCCACCTCCAGCGGCAGCCGACCCTGACCTTCCTGCAGGACAAACGCTCCGTTATATCCAGCGCTGAATCAGACCAAACAGAGCAACAGATTCACTCTCAACTCACAACTCTCAGTCTCTGTGTTCCTCGTTTAGAGACGTACTTGATGGCAACCTGTAGACAGATGAAGCACAGTAAACCACGCTGCCTAATTATCACCCGTGAGGGACATTTACTGACATCAACATTTCTAAAAGCTGTTTAACTGCAGGAGGTAAGAAAATGTCTCACTGGCAGTCCATCAGACCTGCGGGTCCCAGCATACACAGAGCCGAATCCTCCTCGCCCCAGCAATGGGCCCTTCACATACGCTTCTGCAACACACAAGATCACAAGAAACGTCTTTAACAGAAAACATGCTGCAGCATCTAAACCTGTTACAGAACGTTACTGTAATTCAGCTGAAGAACATTTTCAGTGACTAATCATTGATTGAGTCTTTAATCAGGTGTTTAATATGAGTGTATCTGACCTCTGCGGGAGCGTTTGGCAGCTCTTCTGTATGAAGGAGACGGATGCTCATCCTCCTGGCTGCCGCTCTGCCACTTCCTCTTCCTGTGAGGCTGATCTGTGGACACAGAAACGGCCAACTCTGAAGGCAGAGGTGCGATGTATCCAGGCAGCTCTTGGCTCAGCGGCTGGTTTGGGTTTGGCAGCGGTTACTGAGCGCCGTCACCAGAGCCACGTCTCTCAAGCTCCTGATCATCCGTCTGAGAGACAGCAGCACTCCTGGATCTGGAGCGGCCCGAGCCTGCAATATTACACACATCAAACACTTACAGCCTTTATTAGCAACATTTATTAATAATCAACCACCAATGGTACTGCTCACATCCAATTAGGTTACTTTACATTTTAATTGTCTTGAATTGAATTTAAGCAGCTCTGTAATTTTACAGCGTTATAATTGTGTCAAAGAATTAAACACAAATTTCACTGATTTTCATACACAAGGAATAAAATACATGTGATCAGTGAGCTGGTAGAAATGTGTGATTAAATGAGTTAACCTGCACACATTTCTTCACATCACTTCATTAACACAATGAACAACATCGTACTATAATAACATACCAATAATAAACAAACTAAATTAAAACACTCACCTCGTCTTTCACCCAAATGAGCCATTGACAAACTCCTCCAAGCTCCAATCAAAACAAGAAATTAATCAACAAAAAGGTAATTAATTAATCAATTAATTACAGAAAGAAAGAAAGAAAGAAAGAAAAATCTGAAATGAGAAGAGAAAAATAGAATAATTCTTTCCTCAGAAATAATCAGAAATCCTTCAAAAATAAAACTCTACTCAAAGAAAAATCCTCCGATCTCCTAAAATAAAAGTCTCTTCTCTGAACTCCGTCGAAAATCACAATCTCGGCACAGAAAATGTTCTCCAGAAGTCTCTGAAGTCGCCTCGTCTCTCAACCAGCAGATATCGATCAGATCATAACACGCGTCGCTATAGCAACTACAATTCGCGTGCGTGAGTTCAAAACTATTGAAAACCTTAATAAACTCTAATTCAGTTTAACCAGAGCTCATTATAGCATCTCTGATATATACTGATTTATGCCTTTATTAATAAATCTCACAAGTTAATATAAAAAGTATATAAAAATTCAATGTATAAGATAAATGTGTGCGCTCGCGCTTTTGCGCACGCGACATCAGGCGAGCATAAGTGAATCGAATTGTAGTTGCTATAGCGACGCGTGTTATGTTATGATTTCGGCATAAATATTTGTAAACGTTTTCAACTAAAACCTTGATATATAACGTAATGTTGTTGTAGAATATTGTTGTGAATAATTCCTATCCATAAAGTGCTCAGAAATGGTTAAAAAAAATGATTAATAGATATTGTCTTTCTCCCGCATGGGATTTATCTGGGCTATGTGGGTGTCAACTGGGCATGGGCTCAGAGTGGGGACTTTGATGGGCTGAATGTGTGCCCAGCTTGGATACAGTTGTGGACCCAGTTAGGCTGCCCATTATTGTTAATTTGTGGGTCCCAGATGGGCCACATTTGGGATACATTAGGATATATTTATAGTTACATAATTTTTTTCACATTATTTATTTTTATGCAGTTATGGGTAGCTACATAACCCTAATAATTAAATTGATTTAATTGTATGTATTTCATGTTTTATTCATTAAGGGTTATATAATGTAACAATACAAGATTATGTATTGTATGAATAATCCTATTTTATTTATTCATAAGTACCTCAAAGGGTTTTTTGCTGGCCGACCGGCTGGACCATCATGAGGCAGGCGGGAAGAGTCATTGCCATAAAGAAGAACATTTTATGTTTTGAGATGATATGTGTTCTCTGAATATTGTTGTATAGTCTTTCTAATTAAGTACATTAACTCTTTTAAAATTTTATTTTTATATTTACACCATTTATTTTCCACTGGCAAAATGTGTTATCTATGATTTTACTTGTAGGCTATGTTCATTGATGAAATATGGTTAATATTCTCATAATTCTGTGTTGTTAAAGTTCAGCTTTGAAAAATAAAAGATGAATCATGAATAAAGCTGTTGGTGTGAAGCAATAACTTGTGTTATTGAATATATAACAAAATGAAAAATAATAAAATAATATTACTTTTAAAATTACATTTCTAAACTGAATAGTGTCACTTTTAACTTGTTCATATTACCTTTAGTAGTATAACTATACCTTTGAGTGACATTTTTGTACTGGCACAACTTATAACCATGCATGCTTTTTAATGCTTTTGTGAATGTTTTAGTGGTATTTTAAAATAATTGCCTTTTCTGTTTTTCTTTCTTTACTGTTTTATTTTTTAATTTTTTAGGTATGAACCTGAGAAGTCTGCACAGGCCCTGGAATAATACCATTTCATTCTGTTCTGTTCAAGTATTTTTGTATTAACACTTTCTATGAAGCCCATATTATACATTATAAGGGTATCCTTAAAGCATTATAAGGACTGCATTATGATACAACTTATAATATGTTGGATCATCTCATGAATATTCATAAGAACAAGTTTAATATATTTACTTATTTGTGGTTATAGCTTTTAAGAGTATGATTATTTATAATCTCTTGTTAAACACAGCTCAGGACCTAGTCAAAACCATGTGAAAGCTACATGCAGGTAGGAGCAATGGGCATGCCAAAGGTAGGGGGCATTCCAAAAGGTTTCTCATTGGTGAAACAAAAGATGCGTTTTTAACATATAGATTTAAACAGAGAGAGTGTGTCTGAACCCCGAACATTATCAGGAAGGCTATTCCAGAGTTTGGGAGCCAAATGTGAAAAAGCTCTACCTCCTTTAGTGGACTTTGCTATGCTAGGAACTACCGAAAGTCCAGCATTTTATGACCTTAGGGAGCGTGATGAATTATAACGTGGTATAAGGCTAGTTAGGTACGCAGGAGCTAAACCATTTAGGGCCTTATAGGTAAGTAATGATAATTTGTAACTGACATGGAACTCAATAGGTAGCCAGTGCAGAGACTGTAAAATTGGGGTAATATGATCATATTTTCTTGACCTGGTAAGGACTCTAGCTGCTGAATTTTGGACTACCTGTAGCTTGTTTATTGAAGAAGCAGGACAACCACCTAGAAGTGCATTACAATAGTCCAGTCTAGAGGTCATGAATGTATGAACTAGCTTTTCTGCTTCAGAAACAGACAACATGTTTCATAGCTTGGCAATGTTTCAAAGATGGAAGAATGCAATTTTTGTAACATGGGAAATATGATTTTCAAAAGACAAGTTGCTTTCTTATATAACACCCAGATTTTTGACTGTAGAGGTAGTAACAGTACATCCGTCTAGTTGCAGACTGTAATTACAAGATTCTGTGTACGTTTTTTTGTTGCAATATTTAATATCTCTGTCTTATCCGAATTTAATAGGATAAAATTATTGGTCATCCAATCTTTAAAATTTTTAACACACTCTGTTATATTAGATAATTTAGAAGTTGAATCTGGTCTCATTGAGATATATAGCTGAGTATCATCAGGATAATAGTGGAAGCTAATTCCGTATTTTCTAATAATATTACAAAGGGGCAACGTGTATATTGAAAATATAAGTGGACCTAGGACGGATCCTTGTGGCACTCCACATTTTACTGGTGGTAAATGAGATGATTCCCCATTTAAATAAAAAAAAAATGGTAGCGATCGGACAGGTAGGATCTAAACCATCTTAGAGCCTGCCCTTGAATGCCTCTATAGATTAGTAATTGATCTATGAGTATGTCATGATCTATGGTGTTGAATGCAGCACTAAGATCAAGTAAAACTAGCAATGAGATGCAGCCTTGATCTGTCGCAAGAAGCAGGTCATTTGTTATTTTAACAAGTGCAGTTTCGGTGCTATGGTGGGGGCTGAAACCTGACTGAAATTCTTCATACAGATAATTTTTTTTTTTTGCAGGAAAGGAGATCAATTGAGCAGATACAACTTTTTCTAAAATTTTAGACATAAATGGAAGATTTGAAATAGGCCTATAATTTGCCAGTTCACTAAGATCTAATTTTGGTTTCTTAATAAGAGGCTTAATAACCGCCAGCTTGAATGGTTTTGGGACGTGACCTAAAGATAACGATGAGTAAATGATATTGAGAAGTGGTTCTTCAGCTACAGGTAACAAGTCTTTCGTTAATTTAGTGGGTACAGGATCTAATAAACATGTTGTTGGTTTAGTTACAGTGATAAGTTTATTTAGCTCTTCTTGTCCTATATTTGTAGGCACTGCAGTTTATCTTTGGGTGCGTTGGATGAAACTGAAGTGTTAGACACTGTAGAATTTACATTCGCTATTGTATTTCAAATGTTATCTATTTTATCAGTGAAGAAATTCATAAAGTCATTACTATTAAATGTTGATGGAATATTTGAATCAGGTGTCATCTGGTAATTTGTTAATTTATCCACTGTGTTAAATAAAAACCTTGGATTGTTTTGGTTATTTTCTATGACTTTGAGTTATTTGCGTTCAAGACTACGAGTTTCTTTCTTGAGAGAGTGAGTATTACTGTTATACCATGGCACAGTACGTTTTTCTCTAACCTTTTCAATTTGATGGGGGCAACAGCTTCTAATGTATTAGAGAAAATAGTGCCCATGTTGCCAGTCATTTCATAGTTCATGTGTAGTTTTTGGTAAAAATAGCAGTTGAGATAGATCAGGCAGGCTATTTGCGAATCTGTCTATAGACGGTAACGCTGAGACATAGTTAATATCAGTGATACGCAGCATGCACAATACAAGGACATGGTCTGTAATATTATTACATTGAGGTACGATTTCTATATCATTAAGATCGATTCCATGCGATATAATTAAATCTAGCGATGATTAAAACGATGAGTGGGCTCTGTGACATTTTGCTTGACTCCAAAAGAGTTTATTAGGTCAGTAAACGCAAGTCCCAATGCATCATTTGAATTGTCAACGTGAATAATAAAATCTCCCATGATTAGCAACTTATCAACTGTAACCAGAAGGTCTGAGAGGAAATCTGCAAATTATTTTAAGAATTCTGGAGGCGTTCTGCCTGATAGAGAAAAATATATAGTTGACAAAACAAAAAAAAGTGTCATAAGAGTTTAGTTAACCTCTGTCAAGTGACATGAACCAATTTAGCAAACAGACAAAGCTTTATCAAATAATAATGCTTAACCTTTTTAATAAAGGAAGCAGACACAGCTTTATCCACTAAAACATTTATTTAGATTTTAGTTTCAGTTGCCAATTCAAGTCAAATAAAATAAATAAATAAATAAGCCAATCATTCATTCATTCATTTATGCGGAAGTAGCAGTCTATAGAACAGAAGCCAGCAAGCTCTTCGTCTGAACAGAACGCTTTGAAGACCCCCTTCGTTTCTTGGCCACAGTATCCAGTGGTGTTTTTGTAGATGCATCTACAGCCATCACACCTCACATCTGGACCGACAGACTTCCAGTCAACGATTCCTACCAAAATAAATACATGTAAATAAAATCTCTGAATTAATGTAATAAACTTTCTAAATATCTTTAAAAAACTTGTTCAGTTAATAAAAGTGTAAATATACATAATTTCCAGCCAGGTAAAGTGAGCTCTTCTTTGAAAACTGATGCCATAAAACTTTCTGCACACTAGTGACAGAGTGAGAAAGGCTCCTTCTTTATAGACAACATCTAGAAGAATGTCTGAGCAGCTCTGATGGTAGCTGAATAATAACAAAAAAAAAAAAAAAAAAAAAAAATATATATATATATATATATAAACTATTTAAAATATGAAATTAAAACAAAAATACACACAGAAAAATCAAGTTACACGAATGTACCTAAAAGAGTACAAATGCCGACCTGCCAACATTGGAAATTTGTTTTAAGTACCATCAGTGTGGCGGGCGGTCGAGGGGGGCGGGGGGTAAACAGTGTACTGTTTTATGGAACTGTTTAGTTAGGTTTTGCTATTTTTTTAGGACATTTTAAAAAATAAAATAAAAAGTCGAGTACACTTTATGAAAAACTCTTTCTGAATTTTTTTTTATAAACAAATAAAGTGAATGTAAGCATGTACGCATGTATTATGTGCAAAAAAAGGGTTAAAATCACAAATCACATTGTAATCTTAAAACAAAAATTATTTTAAAGCAGAAGTTAAAGTTACTAAGCTAAAAATGAAAATAATAAAAAGCAGAGACTAGGGCCTAATTGAGTAAGCTTCCTGCTTGTTTATGTTACTTTGTTAAAATGAGCCAAAGCAAAGTCATTCTTTAACATTTTGTCACAATTTGATTTAATTATATTCATTGCTTTTGAATGTGTAAAATTTCAACATTTCTGTTTCGTAAACATTGTGGGGACTACTTGAATTACTACTTAATTTTTTGGTGACTTAAATTCTGTCTAACACCAAGTGGACTTTTTTCCATGAATACATTATGCTAGTTAACACTCTGCCCCAGACTCTTTCTGATCCTGTTCTGCTTCTTGACACTTTTCTCCCTTCTCTCGACTGTATTTGTGGAGAAACTACACATATTGATCTGTGGCCCGTCGGGCTGAGGTTTCAGCTGCTGTGTGTTCAGACTCCTCCAGCATCCACACAGAGCCCCTCACAGACTGGAGCAGAGGATCAAAACCCTTCATTGTGTGGCGGCCATTAGTCCATGATCCTCTGCTCTTTCTGTAGGTGATCAGGAAGCTGTTCTCTGCACTTCCTGTGTCACTCCTGCTCACCCTATACAAACAATCAGAAGCATTTATCTAGTCTGATCCTAACAAGACAATCCAGCCATGACTGCTGTGAGTCAGATAAGTGTGTGTCACTGGCCACCTGCTCAGTGTAACCAGGGGTGGCGCTCAATGTCGTCTAAACTGGGCCGATCTGATGCCGCTGCACTGAGGCACCAGCGAATCAGCTGACGGCACTCTGTTACACACAACACAGTGTTCAGGAACACAAAACCACACGCTTCACCTGGATCTGGACCTGATTTCTGTCTCTTGCCTGTCGACAGCTCTCTAGCAAAGAGCAGTCTGCTTTTGGAGGTGACCCTCAATGCGCCTCTGAAGGGGAAACAGCTGCACAGGATGTTGTAGAGCGTCACCCCCACTGACCAAACCGTAGCCGGTCCCGCATGATAACGGTGATGCCGAAACCACTCAGGAGGGGCGTACTGAAGAGTGCCTGAGAGACCCAACAAGACCACAAACATCATCTGAAGAGGCCCCAGTCCAAACAGATTCCCTTCGCTCGATCATCAAAAGTCCACAAACAAACACAGATCACTGCAGGGAGATCAAACCAACCTGCAAAGTGTTTGTAGGCCGAGTCTTTCAGCAGATCTCCACAGCCGAAGTCCAGCAGCTTGATGTCATGTGAGTCTGTGGAGATCAGCAGGTTCTCTGGTTTGACGTCCCGGTGCAGGACTCCACGGCTCTCGCAGTGTTTCAGCGCCGTGATCAGCTGCAGCAGCACTTTCTTGGCCAGTCTCTCCTCCAGGCGTCCGTTCTCCTCACAGAAACTCTCCAGATCTTGGCAAGGAAGCGGGCGCTCCAGGATCATGGTGTAGCGTCTGGGACGGTCAAACCACTCCAGCAGCTTCAGGACGTTGGGGCAGGCAGGAGCCGAATTGACCAGGGTCATCAACGCCACCTCCAGCGGCAGCCGACCCTGACCTTCCTGCGGGACAAACGCTCCGTTATATCCAGCGCTGAATCAGACCAAACAGAGCAACAGATTCACTCTCAACTCACAACTCTCAGTCTCTGTGTTCCTCGTTTAGAGACGTACTTGATGGCAACCTGTAGACAGATGAAGCACAGTAAACCACGCTGCCTAATTATCACCCATGAGGGACATTGACTGACATCAACATTTCTAAAAGCTGTTTAAATGCAGGAGGTAAGAAAATGTCTCACTGGCAGTCCCAGGTCCCAGCATACACAGAGCCGAATCCTCCTCGCCCCAGCAATGGGCCCTTCACATACACTTCTGCAACACACAAGATCACAAGAAACGTCTTTAACAGAAAACATGCTGCAGCATCTAAACCTGTTACAGAACGTTACTGTAATTCAGCTGAAGAACATTTTCAGTGACTAATCATTGAGTGAGTCTTTAATCAGGTGTTTAATATGAGTGTATCTGACCTCTGCGGGAGCGTTTGGCAGCTCTTCTGTATGAAGGAGACGGATGCTCATCCTCCTGGCTGCCGCTCTGCCACTTCCTCTTCCTGTGAGGCTGATCTGTGGACACAGAAACGGCCAACTCTGAAGGCAGAGGTGCGATGTATCCAGGCAGCTCTTGGCTCAGCGGCTGGTTTGGGTTTGGCAGCGGTTCCTGAGCGCCGTCACCAGAGCCACGTCTCTCAAGCTCCTGATCATCCGTCTGAGAGACAGCAGCACTCCTGGATCTGGAGCGGCCCGAGCCTGCAATATTACACACATCAAACACTTACAGCCTTTATTAGCAACATTTATTAATAATCAACCACCAATGGTACTGCTAACATCCAATTAGGTTACTTTACATTTTAATTGTCTTGAATTGAATTTGAGCAGCTCTGTAATTTGCCAGCGTTATAATTGTGTCAAAGAATTAAACACATATTTCACTGATTTTCATACACAAGGAATAAAATACATGTGATCAGTGAGCTGGTAGAAATGTGTGATTAAATGAGTTAACCTGCACACATTTCTTCACATCACTTCATTAACACAATGAACAACATCGTACTATAATAACATACCAATAATAAACAAACTAAATTAAAACACTCACCTCGTCTTTCACCCAAATGAGCCATTGACAAACTCCTCCAAACTCCAATCAAAACAAGAAATTAATCAACAAAAAGGTAATTAATTAATCAATTAATTAATTACAGAAAGAAAAAAAAGAAAGAAAGAAAAATCTGAAATAAGAAGAGAAAATTAGGATAAAAGTCTTTCCTCAGAAATAATCAGAAATCCTTCAAAAATAAAACTCTACTCAAAGAAAAATCTTCCGATCTTGTAAAATAAAAGTCTCTTCTCTGAACTCCGTCGAAAATCACAATCTCAGCACAGAAAATGTTCTCCAGAAGTCTCTGAAGTCGCCTCGTCTCTCAACCAGCAGATATCGATCAGATCATAACACGCGTCGCTATAGCAACTACAATTCGCGTGCGTGAGTTCAAAACTATTGAAAACCTTAATAAACTCTAATTCAGTTTAACCAGAGCTCATTATAGCATCTCTGATATATAATGATTTATGCCTTTATTAATAAATCTCACAAGTTAATATAAAAAAGTATATAAAAATTCAATGTATAAGATAAATGTGTGCGCTCGCGCTTTTGCGCACGCGACGTCAGGCGAGCATAAGTGAATCTAATTGTAGTTGCTATAGCGACGCGTGTTATGTTATGATTTCGGAATAAATATTTGTACACGTTTTCAACTAAAACCTTGATATATAACGTAATGTTGTTGTAGAATATTGTTGTGAATAATTCCTATCCATAAAATGCTCAGAAATGGTTAAAATGGTTTAAAAAATTATTAATAGATATTGTCTTTCTCCCGCATGGGATTTGTCTGGGCTATGTGGGGGTCAACTGGGCATGGGCTCAGAGTGGGGACTTTGATGGGCTGAATGTGTGCCCAGCTTGGATACAGTTGTGGACCCAGTTAGGCTGCCCATTATTGTTTATTTGTGGGTCCCAGATGGGCCACATTTGGGCTATATTAGGATATATTTATAGTCACATAATTTTTTTCATATTATTTATTTTTATGCAGTTATTGGTAGCTACATAACCCTAATAATTAAATTGATTTAATTGTATGAATTTCATGTTTTATTCATTAAGGGTTATATCATAATGTAACAATATAAGATTGTTTATTTTATGAAGAATCCTATTTTATTTATTCATAAGTACCTCAAAGTGTTTTTTGTTGGCCGACCGGCTGGACCATCATGAGGCAGGCGGGAAGAGTCATCGCCATAAAGAAGACCATTTTATGTTTTGAGATGATATGTGTTCTCTGAATATTGTTGTATAGTCTTTCTAATTAAGTACATTAACTCTTTTAAAATTGTATTTTTATATTTACACCATTTATTTTCCACTGGCAAAATGTGTTATCTGTGATTTTACTTGTAGGCTATGTTCATTGATGAAATATGGTTAATATTCTCATAATTCTGTGTTGTTAAAGTTCAGCTTTGAAAAATAAAAGATGAATCATGAATAAAGCTGTTGGTGTGAAGCAATAACTTGTGTTATTGAATATATAACAAAATGAAAAATAATAAAATAATATTACTTTTAAAATTACATTTCTAAACTGAATAGTGTCACTTTTAACTTGTTCATATTACCTTTAGTAATATAACTATACCTTTGAGTGACATTTTTATACTGGCACAACTTATAACCATGCATGCTTTTTAATGCTTTTGTGAATGTTTTAGTGGTATTTTAAAATAATTGCCTTTTCTGTTTTTCTTTCTTTACTGTTTTATTTTTTATTTTTTAGGTATGAACCTGAGAAGTCTGCACAGGCCCTGGAATAATACCATTTCATTCTGTTCTGTTCAAGTATTTTTGTATTAACACTTTCTATGAAGCTCATATTATACATTATAAGGGTATTCTTAAAGCATTATAAGGACTGCATTATAATACAACTTATAATATGTTGGATCATCTCATGAATATTCATAAGAACAAGTTTAATATATTTACTTATTTGTGGTTATAGCTTTTAAGAGTATGATTATTTATAATCTCTTGTTAAACACAGCTCAGGACCTAGTCAAAACCATGTGCAAGCTACATGCAGGTAGGAGCAATGGGCATGCCAAAGGTAGGGGGCATTCCAAAAGGTTTCTCATTGGTAAAACGAAAGATGCGTTTTTAATATATAGGTTTAAACAGAGAGAGTGTGTCTGAACCCCGAACATTATCAGGAAGGCTATTCCAGAGTTTGGGAGCCAAATGTGAAAAAGCTCTACCTCCTTTAGTGGACTTTGCTATGCTAGGAACTACCGAAAGTCCAGCATTTTATGACCTTATGGAGCGTGATGAATTAAAACGTGGTATAAGGCTAGTTAGGTACGCAGGAGCTAAACCATTTAGGGCCTTATAGGTAAGTAATGATAATTTGTAACTGATATGTGTCACAGTGTCTGGGTTGTTGTTCCCTGGGGTTCCACTAAATGTCCTCCTTTCTCACGGTGTCTGTCACCAGATCACTTCCTGTTCCCTTATTTGGTCACCTTCCTCCTTGTTATGTAATTGATTGTCCCCCACCCTTCTCTTGTTCCCTCATTATCCTTCTGTCTACTTATACCCAGTCTGTCTTAGTCTGTGTTACGGAGTCCTTGTTTAACGTTATGTTATTTCATGTCCGTCATCCTTGCCTTGTCTTCTTGTCTTGCTTTCATGTTTATTTCGGATTTGGATTCTCTGGTTTTGACCCTGCCTGGACTGTTTACCCAATTGGATTACCCCTATTAAACTAACATACCTGCACTTGGTTCTCTCGCTTTGTTCCTGCAACGCTGAACGTGACAGAAGGACTCCGTCACAAAGAGAACCAGCGGTATGTCATTTTTCCGTTCCTCAGCCAAGATGGCGGTTAATCGCCCTCCGCCAAGAGGACAATGAAGTGGGTGCCCTGGCTCAGGTGTTCTGGTCCCTGGCAGAGGGCATGGGGTACAACGACACGGCCCTTAAAGATTATTTTAATGGCGGTCTGGATGATGTCTCTGGAGGAGATGGCGCAGGTAGAGACACTGGAATTCTGGGAATTCGTGCGCTACCTGCAGCATTGGTGTCGGTGGGATGCCCAGCCACTCCTGTCTCTTCCAGCGGGGTGGTCGTCAGCCCAGCACCACTGCAAAAGATGGCCGCCAGCCTCGCGCCACAACACAAGATGGCCGCTAGCCTAGCGCCACAGCACAAGATGGCCGCTAACCCTGCGCCACAGCCCAAGATGGCCGCTAACCCAGCGCCACAGCCCAAGATGGCCGTCAGCCTAGCGCCACAGCCCAAGATGGCCGCGAGCCTAGCGCCACAGCACAAGATGACTGTCAGTCCAGCGCCACAGTACAAGATGGTGCCCGATGCAGAGGTGGTGCTCGATGCTGTTCCGGAGGCCGAGGTAGTGCCCGATGCTGTTCCGGAGGTCGAGGCGGTGCCCGATGCTGTTCCGGAGGTCGAGGCGGTGCCCGATGCTGTTCCGGAGGTCGAGGCGGTGCCCGATGCTGTTCCGGAGGTCGAGGCGGTGCCCGATGCCGAGGCGGTACCCGATGCCGAGGCGGTGCCCGATGCTGCCGAGGCGGTGCCCGATGCCGTTCCGGAGGCCGAGGCGGTGCCCGATGCCGTTCCGGAGGTCGAGGCGGTGCCCGATGCCGTTCCGGAGGTCGAGGCGGTGCCCGATGCCGTTCCGGAGGTCAAGGCGGTGCCCGAAGCCGTTCCAGAGGCCGAGGCGGTGCCCGATACCGTTCCGGGTGCCCGATGCCGTTCCGGAGGCCGAGGCGGTGCCCGAAGCCGTTCCAGAGGCCGAGGCGGTGCCCGATACCGTTCCGGGTGCCCGATGCCGTTCCGGAGGCCGAGGCGGTGCCCGATGCCGTTCCGGAGGCCGAGGTGGTGCCCGATGCTGTTCCGGAGGCCGAGGTGGTGCCTGATGCCGAGGCCGTTCCCGATGCAGTGTCTGAGGCCGTTCCAGAGACAGTGCCCGAAGCCGAGGCGCCTCAGGTTTCCACAGACAGTCCGGAGTCAAGTCATGTTCCCGTGAACTCTCCAGAGTCGAGTCATGTTCCGGTGGACTCTCCGGAGTCGAGTCAGGTACTGGTGGACTCTCCGGAGTCGAGTCATGTTCCGGTGGACTCTCAGGAGTCGAGTCATGTTCCGGTGGACTCTCAGGAGTCGAGTCATGTTCCGGTGGACTCTCAGGAGTCGAGTCAGGTTCCGGTGGACTCTCAGGAGTCGAGTCAGGTTCCGGTGGACTCTCAGGAGTCAGGGCTAGTCACCGCTGACCCTCCAGAGTCAGGGCTAGTCACCGCTGACCCTCCAGAGTCAGGGCTAGTCACCGCTGACCCTCCAGAGTCAGGTCAAGTCACCGATCTTCTGGAGTCCAGTAAAGACACCAGGGGGTTACCGGAGTTTCGTAGTCCCGTTGGTACGGCCGCACAGAGGTCAGCTACGCCTTGGGGGGCTCTCGCCCTGACCACATGGCTGTGGTGGTCTTCCGCTCCGCCCAGGTGGACTCCGGCCTGGACCACAAAGATGTGGTGGTCTTCTGCTCCGCCCTGGGGGGCTTCCGCCCTGACCACACTGTTGTGGTGGTCCTCTGCTCCGCCCTGGTGGGCACCTCAACACGCCCTTCTTGGACTTTATTTTGTGTTCTTGGTTTCTGTTTTGTTTCTGTCTGTTCCCCATAAGTTAGTCTTGCCCTCCATCCCTCCCCCTGAACCTCCTTCGGTCCTCCTCCCTCCTGGTCTCCCTGTTTTATGTTTACATTTCTGGTGTTTGTTCCCCATGTTTTATACTGGGGGTACTGTCACAGTGTCTGGGTTGTTGTTCCCTGGGGTTCCACTAGATGTCCTCCTTTCTCACGGTGTCTGTCACCAGATCACTTCCTGTTCCTGTGTTATTTGGTCACCTTCCTCCTTGTTATGTAATTGATTGTCCCCCACCCTTCTCTTGTTCCCTCGTTATCCTTCTGTCTACTTATACCCAGTCTGTCTTAGTCTGTGTTACGGAGTCCTTGTTTAACGTTATGTTATTTCATGTCTGTCATCCTTGCCTTGTCTTCTTGTCTTGCTTTCATGTTTATTTTGGATTTGGATTCTCTGGTTTTGACCCTGCCTGGACTGTTTACCCGATTGGATTACCCCTATTAAACTAACATACCTGCACTTGGTTCTCTCGCTTCGTTCCTGCAACGCCGAACGTGACAATATGGAACTCAATAGGTAGCCAGTGCAGAGACTGTAAAATTGGGGTAATATGATCATATTTTCTTGACCTGGTAAGGACTCTAGCTGCTGAATTTTGGACTACCTGTAGCTTGTTTATTGAAGAAGCAGGACAACCATCTAGAAGTGCATTACAATAGTCCAGTCTAGAGGTCATGAATGTATGAACTAGCTTTTCTGCTTCAGAAACCGATAACATGTTTCATAGCTTGACAATATTTCAAAGATGGAAGAATGCAATTTTTGTAACATGGGAAATATGATTTTCAAAAGACAAGTTGCTTTCTTATATAACACCCAGATTTTTGACTGTAGAGGTAGTAACAGTACATCCGTCTAGTTGCAGACTGTAATTACAAGATTCTGTGTACGTCTTTTTGTTGCAATTTTTAATATCTCTGTCTTATCCGAATTTAATAGGATAAAATTATTGGTCATCCAATCTTTTACATTTTTAACACACTCTGTTATATTAGATAATTTAAAAGTTGAAACTGGTCTCGTTGAGATATATAGCTGAGTATCATCAGCATAACAGTGGAAGCTAATTCCCTATTTTCTAATAATATTACAAAGGGGCAACGTGTATATTGAAAATATAAGTGGACCTAGGACGGATCCTTGTGGCACTCCACATTTTACTGGTGATAAATGAGATGATTCCCCATTTAAATGAAAAAAAAATGGTACCGATCGGACAGGTAGGATCTAAACCATCTTAGAGCCTGCCCTTGAATGCCTCTATAGATTAGTAATTGATCTATGAGTATGTCATGATCTATGGTGTTGAATGCAGCACTAAGATCAAGTAAAACTAGCAATGAGATGCAGCCTTGATCTGTCGCAAGAAGCAGGTCATTTGTTATTTTAACAAGTGCAGTTTCGGTGCTATGGTGGGGGCTGAAACCTGACTGAAAGTCTTCATACAGATAATTTTTTTTTTTTGCAGGAAGGAGATCAATTGAGCAGATACAACTTTTTCTAAAATTTTAGACATAAATGGAAGATTTGAAATAGGCCTATAATTTGCCAGTTCACTAGGATCTAATTTTGGTTTCTTAGTAAGAGGCTTAATAACCGCCAGCTTGAATGGTTTTGGGACGTGACCTAAAGATAACGATGAGTAAATGATATTGAGAAGTGGTTCTTCAGCTACAGGTAACAAGTCTTTCATTAATTTAGTGGGTACAGGATCTAATAAACATGTTGTTGGTTTAGTTACAGTGATAAGTTTATTTAGCTCTTCTTGTCCTATATTTGTAGGCACTGCAGTTTATCTTTGGGTGCGTTGGATGAAACTGAAGTGTTTGACACTGTAGAATTTACATTCGCTATTGTATTTCAAATGTTATCTATTTTATCAGTGAAGAAATTCATAAAGTCATTACTATTAAATGTTGATGGAATATTTGAATCAGGTGTCATCTGGTAATTTGTTAAATTATCCACTGTGTTAAATAAAAACCTTGGATTGTTTTGGTTATTTTTTATGAGTTTGTGGATATGCTCTGCCCTAGCAGTTTTTAGAGCCTGTCTATAGCTGGACATACTGTTTTTCAATGCAATTCTGAAAACATCCAAGTTAGTTTTTCTCCATTTGCGTTCAAGACTACGAGTTTCTTTCTTGAGAGAGTGAGTATTACTGTTATACCATGGCACAGTAAGTTTTTCTCTAACCTTTTTCAATTTGATGGGGGCAACAGCTTCTAATGTATTAGAGAAAATAGTGCCCATGTTGTCAGTCATTTCATCTAGTTCATGTGTAGTTTTAGGTACAAATAGCAGTTGAGATAGATCAGGCAGGCTATTTGCGAATCTGTCTATAGACGGTAACGCTGAGACATATAGTTAATATCAGTGATACGCAGCATGCACAATACAAGGACATGGTCTGTAATATTATCACATTGAGGTACGATTTCTCAATCAATCAATCAATCACCTTTATTTATATAGTGCTTTAAACAAAATACATTGCGCCAAAGCACTGAACATTTATTCTATACATTTATTCATCTGATTTCTATATCATTAAGATCGATTCCATGCGATATAATTAAATCTAGCGATGATTAAAACGATGAGTGGGCTCTGTGACATTTTGCTTGACTCCAAAAGAGTTTATTAGGTCAGTAAACGCAAGTCCTAATACATCATTTGAATTGTCAACGTGAATAATAAAATCCCCCATGATTAGCAACTTATCAACTGTAACCAGAAGGTCTGAGAGGAAATCTGCAATTTCTTTTAAGAATTCTGGAGGCATTCTGCCTGATAGAGAAAAATATATAGTTGACAAAACGAAAAAAAGTGTCATAAGAGTTTAGTTAACCTCTGTCAAGTGACATGAACCAATTTAGCAAACAGACAAAGCTTTATCAAAGAATAATGCTTAACCTTTTTAATAAAGGAAACAGACAAAGCTTTATCCACTAAAACATTTATTTAGATTTTAGTTTCAGTTGCCAATTCAAGTCAAATAAAATAAATAAATAAATAAACCACTCATTCATTCATTCATTCATTTATGCGGAAGTAGCAGTCTATAGAACAGAAGCCAGCAAGCTCTTCTTCTGAACAGAACGCTGTGAAGACCCCCTTCGTTTCATGGCCACAGTATCCAGTGGTGTTTTTGTAGATGCATCTGCAGCCCTCACACCTCACATCTGGACCGACAGACTTCCAGTCAACGATTCCTACCAAAATAAATACATGTAAATAAAATCTCTGAATTAATGTAATAAACTTTCTAAATATCTTAAAAAAACTTGTTCAGTTAAGAAAAGTGTAAATATACATAATGTCCAGCCAGGTAAAGTGAGCTCTTCTTTGAAAACTGATGCCATAAAACTTTCTGCACACTAGTGACAGAGTGAGAAAGGCTCCTTCTCCTTCTTTATAGACAACATCTAGAAGAATGTCTGAGCAGCTCTGATGGTAGCTGAATAATAACAGAAAAAAAAAATTATATATATATATATATATATATATAAAACTATTTAAAATATGAAATTAAAACTAAAATACACACAGAAAAATCAAGTTACACGAATGTACCTAAAAGAGTACAAATGCCGACCTGCCAACCTTGGAAATTTGTTTTAAGTAACATCAGTGTGGCGGGCGGTCGAGGGGGGCGGGGGGTAAACAGTTTACTGTTTTATGTAACTGTTTAGTTAGGTTTTGCTATTTTTTTATTACATTTTAAAAAATAAAATAAAAAGTCGAGTACACTTTATGAAAAACTCTTTTTGAATTTTTTTTTATAAACAAATAAAGTGAATGTAAGCATGTATTATGTGCAAAAAAAGGGTTAAAATCACAAATCACATTGTAATCTTAAAACAAAAATAAGCCTTTTAAAGCAGAAGTTAAAGTTACTAAGCTAAAAATGAAAATAATAAAAAGCAGAGACTATGGCCTAATGGAGTAAGCTTCCTGCTTGTTTATGTTACTTTGTTAAAATGAGCCAAAGCAAAGTCATTCTTTAACATTTTGTCACAATTTGATTTAATTATATTCATTGCTTTTTGAATGTGTAAAATTTCAACATTTCTGTTTCGTAAACATTGTGGGGACTACTTGAATTACTACTTAATATTTTGGTGACTTAAATTCTGTCTAACACCAAGTGGACTTTTTTCCATGAATACATTATGCTAGTTAACACTCTGCCCCAGACTCTTTCTGATCCTGTTCTGCTTCTTGACACTTTTCTCCATTCTCTCGACTGTATTTGTGGAGAAACTACACATATTGATCTGTGGCCCGTCGGGCTGAGGTTTCAGCTGCTGTGTGTTCAGACTCCTCCAGCATCCACACAGAGCCCCTCACAGACTGGAGCAGAGGATCAAAACCCTTCATTGTGTGGCGGCCATTAGTCCATGATCCTCTGCTCTTTCTGTAGGTGATCAGGAAGCTGTTCTCTGCACTTCCTGTGTCACTCCTGCTCACCCTATACAAACAATCAGAAGCATTTATCTAGTCTGATCCTCACAAGACAATCCAGCCATGACTGCTGTGAGTCAGATAAGTGTGTGTCACTGGCCACCTGCTCAGTGTAACCAGGGGTGGCGCTCAATGTCGTCTAAACTGGGCCGATCTGATGCCGCTGCACTGAGGCACCAGCGAATCAGCTGACGGCACTCTGTTACACACAACACAGTGTTCAGGAACACAAAACCACACGCTTCACCTGGATCTGGACCTGATTTCTGTCTCTTGCCTGTTGACAGCTCTCTAGGAAAGAGCAGTCTGCTTTTGGAGGTGACCCTCAATGCGCCTCTGAAGGGGAAACAGCTGCACAGGATGTTGTAGAGCGTCACCCCCACTGACCAAACCGTAGCCGGTCCCGCATGATAACGGTGATGCCGAAACCACTCAGGAGGGGCGTACTGAAGAGTGCCTGAGAGACCCAACAAGACCACAAACATCATCTGAAGAGGCCCCAGTCCAAACAGATTCCCTTCGCTCGATCATCAAAAGTCCACAAACAAACACAGATCACTGCAGGGAGATCAAACCAACCTGCAAAGTGTTTGTAGGCCGAGTCTTTCAGCAGATCTCCACAGCCGAAGTCCAGCAGCTTGATGTCATGTGAGTCTGTGGAGATCAGCAGGTTCTCTGGTTTGACGTCCCGGTGCAGGACTCCACGGCTCTCGCAGTGTTTCAGCGCCGTGATCAGCTGCAGCAGCACTTTCTTGGCCAGACTCTCCTCCAGGCGTCCGTTCTCCTCACAGAAACTCTCCAGATCTTGGCAAGGAAGCGGGCGCTCCAGGATCATGGTGTAGCGTCTGGGACGGTCAAACCACTCCAGCAGCTTCAGGACGTTGGGGCAGGCAGGAGCCGAATTGACCAGGGTCATCAACGCCACCTCCAGCGGCAGCCGACCCTGACCTTCCTGCAGGACAAACGCTCCGTTATATCCAGCGCTGAATCAGACCAAACAGAGCAACAGATTCACTCTCAACTCACAACTCTCAGTCTCTGTGTTCCTCGTTTAGAGACGTACTTGATGGCAACCTGTAGACAGATGAAGCACAGTAAACCACGCTGCCTAATTATCACCCATGAGGGACATTTACTGACATCAACATTTCTAAAAGCTGTTTAAATGCAGGAGGTAAGAAAATGTCTCACTGGCAGTCCATCAGACCTGCGGGTCCCAGCATACACAGAGCCGAATCCTCCTCGCCCCAGCAATGGGCCCTTCACATACGCTTCTGCAACACACAAGATCACAAGAAACGTCTTTAACAGAAAACATCCTGCAGCATCTAAACCTGTTACAGAACGTTTCTGTAATTCAGCTGAAGAACATTTTCAGTGAGTAATCATTGAGTGAGTCTTTAATCAGGTGTTTAATATGAGTGTATCTGACCTCTGCGGGAGCGTTTGGCAGCTCTTCTGTATGAAGGAGACGGATGCTCATCCTCCTGGCTGCCGCTCTGCCACTTCCTCTTCCTGTGAGGCTGATCTGTGGACACAGAAACGGCCAACTCTGAAGGCAGAGGTGCGATGTATCCAGGCAGCTCTTGGCTCAGCGGCTGGTTTGGGTTTGGCAGCGGTTACTGAGCGCCGTCACCAGAGCCACGTCTCTCAAGCTCCTGATCATCCGTCTGAGAGACAGCAGCACTCCTGGATCTGGAGCGGCCCGAGCCTGCAATATTACACACATCAAACACTTACAGCCTTTATTAGCAACATTTATTAATAATCAACCACCAATGGTACTGCTCACATCCAATTAGGTTACTTTACATTTTAATTGTCTTGAATTGCATTTGAGCAGCTCTATAATTTTCCAGCATTATAATTGTGTCAACGAATTAAACACATATTTCACTGATTTTCATACACAAGGAATAAAATACATGTGATCAGTGAGCTGGTATAAATGTGTGATTAAATGAGTTAACCTGCACACATTTCTTCACATCACTTCATTAACACAATGAACAACATCGTACTATAATAACATATCAATAATAAACAAACTAAATTAAAACACTCACCTCGTCTTTCACCCAAATGAGCCATTGACAAACTCCTCCAAACTCCAATCAAAACAAGAAATTAATCAACAAAAAGGTAATTAATTAATCAATTAATTAATTACAGAAAGAAAGAAAGAAAAATCTGAAATAAGAAGAGAAAAATAGAATTAGTCTTTCCTCAGAAATAATCAGAAATCCTTCAAAAATAAAACTCTACTCAAAGAAAAATCCTCCGCTCTCCTAAAATAAAAGTCTCTTCTCTGAACTCCGTCGAAAATCACAATCTCAGCACAGAAAATGTTCTCCAGAAGTCTCTGAAGTCGCCTCGTCTCTCAACCAGCAGATATCGATCAGATCATAACACGCGTCGCTATAGCAACTACAATTCGCGTGCGTGAGTTCAAAACTATTGAAAACCTTAATAAACTCTAATTCAGTTTAACCAGAGCTCATTATAGCATCTCTGATATATACTGATTTATGCCTTTATTAATAAATCTCACAAGTTAATATAAAAAGTATATAAAAATTCAATGTATAAGATAAAAAAGGCGAGCATAAGTGAATCGAATTGTAGTTGCTATAGCGACGCGTGTTATGATATGATTTCGGCATAAATATTTGTACACGTTTTCAACTAAAACCTTGAGATATAACGTAATGTTGTTGTAGAATATTGTTGTGAATAATTCCTAACCATAAAGTGCTCAGAAATGGTTAAAAAAAAAATATTAATAGATATTGTCTTTCTCCCGCATGGGATTTATCTGGGCTATGTGGGTGTCAACTGGGCATGGGCTCAGAGTGGGGACTTTGATGGGCTGAATGTGTGCCCAGCTTGGATACAGTTGTGGACCCAGTTAGGCTGCCCATTATTGTTTATTTGTGGGTCCCAGATGGGCCACATTTGGGCTATATTAGGATATATTTATAGTTACATAATTTTTTTCACATTATTTATTTTTATGCAGTTATGGGTAGCTACATAACCCTAATAATTAAATAGATTTAATTGTTCAGGCCCTGGAATTATACCATTTCATTCTGTTCTGTTCAAGTATTTTTGTATTAACACTTTCTATGAAGCCCATATTATACATTATAAGGGTATTCTTAAAGCATTATAAGGACTGCATTATGATACAACTTTTAATATGTTGGATCATCTCATGAATATTCATAAGAACAAGTTTAATATATTTACTTATTTGTGGTTATAGCTTTTAAGTGTCAGGGTTGACAAGGGAGGAACTCAAGTGCAGACAGGATTCTCAACACAAAAGGGTTTATTTACAAAAAGGGAAAACAAAAACCCACGAGGGGGAAAACAAGGACTAGGGCAGATACAAAATAACTAAACAGGACTGATTAGACAAGATAAACAAAGACTCAAAACTAGAGAACACTAACTACAAATAAACACTCACGGTTATACAGGACACAATATCTCAAAGGGGTTACCAGGGTATAATCACAGGTGAGGAACACAATGAACCGACGTAAGACAGAGCACACTAGGAAAGCTAAATAGGGGAACAATTAAGACACGACAGGTGGCACAGATAGCAATCACGACACGACTAGGTTAACAAGGGGGACGGGGCAAGGGAACGAGACAACACAAGCACATGGCCCAAAGGCAAGGCCATGTGCTTGTACACAAAACATGGGTCTGTCATGATCCTGCCTCAAGGCTAGGAAAAATCAAGGACACGAGGGCAGAATCATGACAGAACCCCTCCCTTAAGGAGCGGCTTCCAGACACTCCTCAAGGGAACATCAAACACGGGACATGACTGACATGACAGACTGGGACACAGACACAAACCAACAAGACATGACAAATAACAACAAAGGCAAACATGAGTACACAACGGCAGGGTTAGGGTGACAAATAAAAAAAAAACAAACAGGGAAGGGGAGGGGGCGGGACCACAAAGTTCATGGGGGACAGACCAGGGCGGGTGGGTAGGGTAGGAATCTTAGGAGGACAGGACGAAGGCTGACGACGGGGGGTACGGGCAGGTCTGGGTGGTGAGGGGCGGGGAGGGGTCTCGGGACAACTGACAGGGGACATGACAGGAGCAGACAAGGGACGCGGGGCAACACTTATGGGACGCGGGGCAAGACTTACGGGACGCGGGGAGACGACAGCTGGACACGGGGGGACAACATCTACTGGACACGGGGGGACAACAGGACACGGGACACCTACAGGACACGGGGCAACATCAACAGGACACATGACTACATCAGCAGGACACGGGGCAACACTCACGGGACACGGGGAGACGACATATATGGGACACGGGGAGACAACGGCAGGACACTCGGGATTTCTGGGGACAGGGTCTGGGGACAAGACAGGACTGACGGGGACTTCTAGGATCCGGACAAGACTAGACAAATAATCTGAAAAGGCTTTAGCAGCTAGGATAATTGGCATCTCCTTACGAGATGAGACAGACTGTACTAGAGTCTTTGCTGCAGAGTCGGCCGCGGCACTCTCCTCCGCTCTCACGACTGCAGACTTGCATACAGCTCTCCTCTTCGCCGGCTCGGGCACGCCAGCGCTCACCGCTGCTGGCTCGGGCACGCTCACCACTGCTGGCTCGGGCACGCTCACCGCTGCTGGCTCGGGCACGCTCACCGCTGCTGGCACGGGCACGCCAGCTCTCTCCGCTGCTGGCACGGGCACGCCAGCTCTCACCGCTGCTGGCACGGGCACGCCAGCGCTCACCGCTGCTGGCACGGGCACGCCAGCTCTCTCCGCTGCTGGCACGGGCACGCCAGCTCTCTCCGCTGCTGGCACGGGCACGCCAGCTCTCTCCGCTGCTGGCACGGGCACGCTCACCGCTGCAGGAGGTGACAAAGTCGCAGGACCGGGAGACCCCTTCTTCCTCTTCCTTCTAGGCCGCGGTGCAGAGGTCACCGCTGGGACAGAGACGGGTTGGGGAAGTTTGGTCTCGGGCAGGGCAGACTCTGACGCCGACGCCTCCGAGGCTGACTCCCATGACAATCGTCTCCCTCGCTTCATGGGGAGACTGCAGGCTGTGGAAGGCGCCTCGGGGCTCTGGGGGGGACTTGCCTGATCCCCCAGGGTTGCCACGGCCAGGACACGACCCTCTGGAATCGTTGGCAGGTGGGTAGGTGGAGGGGACCTCTGTGGCTCCTCGTCTCGACCGCTTGCTCCGGAGCGACCTCCCCTGGTCCCCCGGAACACCACTAGGCGAGAGCCCTCAAAACCATCCCGCTTGCTGGCTGATGACATCCAGCATTGCCTCCTGTCTGCTGAGTTCCCTTTTGGTCGGTTCATTCTGTCAGGGTTGACAAGGGAGGAACTCAAGTGCAGACAGGATTCTCAACACAAAAGGGTTTATTTACAAAAAGGGAAAACAAAAACCCACGAGGGGGAAAACAAGGACTAGGGCAGATACAAAATAACTAAACAGGACTGATTAGACAAGATAAACAAAGACTCAAAACTAGAGAACACTAACTACAAATAAACACTCACGGTTATACAGGACACAATATCTCAAAGGGGTTACCAGGGTATAATCACAGGTGAGGAACACAATGAACCGACGTAAGACAGAGCACACTAGGAAAGCTAAATAGGGGAACAATTAAGACACGACAGGTGGCACAGATAGCAATCACGACACGACTAGGTTAACAAGGGGGGCGGGGCAAGGGAACGAGACAACACAAGCACATGGCCCAAAGGCAAGGCCATGTGCTTGTACACAAAACATGGGTCTGTCATGATCCTGCCTCAAGGCTAGGAAAAATCAAGGACACGAGGGCAGAATCATGACATTAAGAGTATGATTATTTATAATCTCTTGTTAAACACAGCTCAGGACCTAGTCAAAACCATTTAAAAGCTACATGCAGGTAGGAGCAATGGGCACGCCAAAAGGCGGGGAACATGCCAAAAGGTTTCTCATTAGTCAAACGAAAGGCGGGGAACACGCCAAAAGGTTTCTCATTGGTGAAACGAAAGGCGGGGAACACGCCAAAAGGTTTCTCATTGGTGAAACAAAGGCGGGGAACGTGCCGAAAGGTTTCTCATTGGTGAAACGAAAGGCGGGGAACGTGCCAAAAGGTTTCTCTTTGGTGAAACGAAAGGCGGGGAACATGCCAATAGGTTTCTCATTAGTCAAACGAAAGGCGGGGAACATGCCAAAAGGTTTGTCATTGGTGAAACAAAAGTAAGGACACATGCTAAAAGGTTTCTCATTGGTGAAATGAAAGGTGGGGGCCTTTTCAATTAAATTCAATTATTTTTTTTTTGTGCTTTGTACAATACAAATCATTACAAAGCAACTTTAAAGGAAATAACGTTTCTACAATATTTAGTAGTAGCTTATAAGTGATGACTGTCAGTTTGTGCGCGTATGACAGGATTTTTCAGAAAAATTAATACAAGACGTAGTCAGCCAGACGGTGAATATTATTAACAGCAATTATTATGATGCAGTCACACTTGTAGCAATATTTGTTAGTTCTGTTTGTTGATTCAGGATAAGCATCAGGGTCAGCATCATCTCTTCTCAGGTGTTCTGGATCCAGACTGGAGCTTGTGTAAATCCTACATCCCGTAGCAAAACATAGAAACAAATAGAGACATCATTAGCATAGCTGCTTTTCCAACAAAATAAAATAAATTAGTTTAACCCAAGCTGAAGAATAAGAATGCGCATTTGATCAGATGCAACTACACTCACAATTTAAGAGCTGCATTATTCGAATGCTTGGCGAAAGAGATGCATTTTTAATATATAGATTTAAACAGAGAGAGTGTGTCTGAACCCCGAACATTATCAGGAAGGCTATTCCAGAGTTTGGTAGCGAAATATGTAAAAGCTCTACCTCCTTTAGTGGACTATGCTATCCTAGGAACTACCGAAAGTCCAGCGTTTTATGACCTTAGGGAGCGTGACGAATTATAACGTGGTATAAGGCTAGTTAGGTACGCAGGAGCTAAACCATTTAGGGCCTTATAGGTAAGTAATGATAATTTGTAACTGATATGGAACTCAATAGGTAGCCAGTGCAGAGACTGTAAAATTGGGGTAATATGATCATATTTTCTTGACCTGGTAAGGACTCTAGCTGCTGAATTTTGGACTACCTGTAGCTTGTTTATTGAAGAAGCAGGACAACCACCTAGAAGTGCATTACAATAGTCCAGTCTAGAGGTCATGAATATATGAACTAGCTTTTCTGCTTCAGAAACAGACAACATGTTTCCAAGCTTGGCAATGTTTCTAAGATGGACGAATGCAATTTTTGTAACATGGGAAATATGATTTTCAAAAGACAAGTTGCTTTCTAATATAACACCCAGATTTTTGACTGTAGAGGTAGTAACAGTACATCCGTCTAGTTGCAGATTGTAATTACAAGATTCTGTGTACATGTTTTTGTTGCAATATTTAATATCTCTGTCTTATCCAAATTTAATAGGATAAAATTATTGGTCATCCAATCTTTTACATTTTTAACACACTCTGTTATATTAGATAATTTAGAAGTTGAATCTGGTCTCATTGAGATATATAGCTGAGTATCATCAGCATAACAGTGGAAGCTAATTCCGTATTTTCTAATAATATTACAAAGGGGCAACATGTATATTGAAAATATAAGTGGATCTAGGACGGATCCTTGTGGCACTCCACATTTTACTGGTGATAAATGAGATGATTCCCCATTTAAATAAAGAAAATGGTAGCGATCGGACAGGTAGGATCTAAGATCCTGCCCTTGAATGCCTCTATAGATTAGTAATTGATCTATGAGTATGTCATGATCTATGGTGTTGAATGTAGCACTAAGATCAAGTAAAACTAGCAATGAGATGCAGCCTTGATCTGTCGCAAGAAGCAGGTCATTTGTTATTTTAACAAGTGCAGTTTCGGTGCTATGGTGGGGGCTGAAACCTGACTGAAATTCTTCATACAGATAATTTTTTTTTTGCAGGAAGGAGTTCAATTGAGCAGATACAACTTTTTCTAAAATTTTAGACATAAATGGAAGATTTGAAATAGGCCTATAATTTGCCAGTTCACTAAGATCTAATTTTGGTTTCTTAATAAGAGGCTTAATAACCGCCAGCTTGAATGGTTTTGGGACGTGACCTAAAGATAACGATGAGTAATTGATATTGAGAAGTGGTTCTTCAGCTACAGGTAACAACTCTTTCAGTAATTTAGTGGGTACAGGATCTAATAAACATGTTGTTGGTTTAGTTACAGTGATTGTCCTATATTTGTAGGCACTGCAGTTTATCTTTGGGTGCATTGGATGAAACTGAAGTGTTAGAGGCTGTAGAATTTACATTCGCTATTGTATTTCAAATGTTATCTATTTTATCAGTGAAGAAATTCATAAAGTCATTACTATTAAACGTTGATGGAATATTTGAATCAGGTGTCATCTGGTAATTTGTTAATTTATCCACTGTGTTAAATAAAAACCTTGGATTGTTTTGGTTATTTTCAATGAGTTTGTGTATATGCTCTGCCCCAGCAGTTTTTAGAGCCTGTCTATAGCTGGACATACTGTTTTTCCATGCAATTCTAAAAACTTCCAAGTTAGTTTTTCTCGGTGACATTTTGCTTGACTCCAAAAGAGTTTATTAGGTCAGTAAATCATTTGAATCGTCAACGTGAATATTAAAAACTCCCATGATTAGCAACTTATCAACTGTAACCAGAAGGTCTGGGAGGAAATCTGCAAATTATTTTAAGAATTCTGGAGGCTTTCTGCCTGATAGAGAAAAATATATAGTTGACAAAACAAAAAAATTGTCATAAGAGTTTAGTTAACCTCTGTCAAGTGACATTAACCAATTTAGCAAACAGACAAAGCTTTATCAAAGAATAATGCTTAACCTTTTTAATAAAGGAAGCAGACACAGCTTTATCCACTAAAACATTTATTTAGATTTTAGTTTCAGTTGCCAATTCAAGTCAAATAAAATAAATAAATAAATAAACCACTCATTCATTCATTCATTTATGCCGAAGTAGCAGTCTATAGAACAGAAGCCAGCAAGCTCTTCGTCTGAACAGAACGCTGTGAAGACCCCCTTCGTTTCATGGCCACAGTATCCAGTGGTGTTTTTGTAGATGCATCTGCAGCCATCACACCTCACATCTGGACCGACAGACTTCCAGTCAACGATTCCTACCAAAATAAATAAATAAAATCTCTGTAATGTAATAAACTTTCTAAATATCTTAAAAAAACTTGTTCAGTTAATAAAATTGTAAATATTCATAATGTCCAGCCAGGTAAAGTGAGCTCTTCTTTGAAAACTGATGCCATAAAACTTTCTGCACACTAGTGACAGAGTGAGAAAGGCTGCTTCTCCTTCTTTATAGACAACATCTAGAAGAATGTCTGAGCAGCTCTGATGGTAGCTGAATAATAACAAAATATATATATATATACAAAACTATTTAAAATATGAAATTACAACAAAAATACACACAGAAAAATCAAGTTACAAGAATGTACCTAAAAGAGTACAAATGCCGACCTGCCAACATTGGAAATTTGTTTTAAGTAACATCAGTGTGGCGGGCGGTCGAGGGGGGCGGGGGGTAAACAGTTTACTGTTTTATGGAACTGTTTAGTTAGGTTTTGCTATTTTTTTATGACATTTTTAAAATTAAATAAACAAAATAAAAAATCCAGACCACTTTATGAATAACTCCAGTACACGTCTGTTATATTATAATTTTAAAGCAGAAGTTAGTTACTAAGCTAAAAATTTAAATAATAAAAAGCAGAGACTATGGCCTAATGGAGTAAGCTTCCTGCTTGTTTATGTTACTTTGTTAAAATGAGCCAAAGCAAAGTCATTCTTTAACATTTTGTCACAATTTGATTTAATTATATTCATTGCTTTTGAATGTGTAAAATTTCAACATTTCTGTTTCGTAAACATTGTGGGGACTACTTGAATTACTACTTAATTTTTTGGTGACTTAAATTCTGTCTAACACCAAGTGGACTTTTTTCCATGAATACATTATGCTAGTTAACACTCTGCCCCAGACTCTTTCTGATCCTGTTCTGCTTCTTGACACTTTTCTCCCTTCTCTCGACTGTATTTGTGGAGAAACTACACATATTGATCTGTGGCCCGTCGGGCTGAGGTTTCAGCTGCTGTGTGTTCAGACTCCTCCAGCATCCACACAGAGCCCCTCACAGACTGGAGCAGAGGATCAAAACCCTTCATTGTGTGGCGGCCATTAGTCCATGATCCTCTGCTCTTTCTGTAGGTGATCAGGAAGCTGTTCTCTGCACTTCCTGTGTCACTCCTGCTCACCCTATACAAACAATCAGAAGCATTTATCTAGTCTGATCCTAACAAGACAATCCAGCCATGACTGCTGTGAGTCAGATAAGTGTGTGTCACTGGCCACCTGCTCAGTGTAACCAGGGGTGGCGCTCAATGTCGTCTAAACTGGGCCGATCTGATGCCGCTGCACTGAGGCACCAGCGAATCAGCTGACGGCACTCTGTTACACACAACACAGTGTTCAGGAACACAAAACCACACGCTTCACCTGGATCTGGACCTGATTTCTGTCTCTTGCCTGTCGACAGCTCTCTAGGAAAGAGCAGTCTGCTTTTGGAGGTGACCCTCAATGCGCCTCTGAAGGGGAAACAGCTGCACAGGATGTTGTAGAGCGTCACCCCCACTGACCAAACCGTAGCCGGTCCCGCATGATAACGGTGATGCCGAAACCACTCAGGAGGGGCGTACTGAAGAGTGCCTGAGAGACCCAACAAGACCACAAACATCATCTGAAGAGGCCCCAGTCCAAACAGATTCCCTTCGCTCGATCATCAAAAGTCCACAAACAAACACAGATCACTGCAGGGAGATCAAACCAACCTGCAAAGTGTTTGTAGGCCGAGTCTTTCAGCAGATCTCCACAGCCGAAGTCCAGCAGCTTGATGTCATGTGAGTCTGTGGAGATCAGCAGGTTCTCTGGTTTGACGTCCCGGTGCAGGACTCCACGGCTCTCGCAGTGTTTCAGCGCCGTGATCAGCTGCAGCAGCACTTTCTTGGCCAGACTCTCCTCCAGGCGTCCGTTCTCCTCACAGAAACTCTCCAGATCTTGGCAAGGAAGCGGGCGCTCCAGGATCATGGTGTAGCGTCTGGGACGGTCAAACCACTCCAGCAGCTTCAGGACGTTGGGGCAGGCAGGAGCCGAATTGACCAGGGTCATCAACGCCACCTCCAGCGGCAGCCGACCCTGACCTTCCTGCAGGACAAACGCTCCGTTATATCCAGCGCTGAATCAGACCAAACAGAGCAACAGATTCACTCTCAACTCACAACTCTCAGTCTCTGTGTTCCTCGTTTAGAGACGTACTTGATGGCAACCTGTAGACAGATGAAGCACAGTAAACCACGCTGCCTAATTATCACCCGTGAGGGACATTTACTGACATCAACA
This sequence comes from Carassius auratus, assembly GCF_003368295.1. Taxonomy (NCBI): domain Eukaryota; kingdom Metazoa; phylum Chordata; class Actinopteri; order Cypriniformes; family Cyprinidae; genus Carassius; species Carassius auratus. Next base: position 32,906,042 of record NC_039251.1, read on the forward strand.
TTTCTAAAAGCTGTTTAACTGCAGGAGGTAAGAAAATGTCTCACTGGCAGTCCATCAGACCTGCGGGTCCCAGCATACACAGAGCCGAATCCTCCTCGCCCCAGCAATGGGCCCTTCACATACGCTTCTGCAACACACAAGATCACAAGAAACGTCTTTAACAGAAAACATGCTGCAGCATCTAAACCTGTTACAGAACGTTACTGTAATTCAGCTGAAGAACATTTTCAGTGACTAATCATTGAGTGAGTCTTTAATCAGGTGTTTAATATGAGTGTATCTGACCTCTGCGGGAGCGTTTGGCAGCTCTTCTGTATGAAGGAGACGGATGCTCATCCTCCTGGCTGCCGCTCTGCCACTTCCTCTTCCTGTGAGGCTGATCTGTGGACACAGAAACGGCCAACTCTGAAGGCAGAGGTGCGATGTATCCAGGCAGCTCTTGGCTCAGCGGCTGGTTTGGGTTTGGCAGCGGTTCCTGAGCGCCGTCACCAGAGCCACGTCTCTCAAGCTCCTGATCATCCGTCTGAGAGACAGCAGCACTCCTGGATCTGGAGCGGCCCGAGCCTGCAATATTACACACATCAAACACTTACAGCCTTTATTAGCAACATTTATTAATAATCAACCACCAATGTTACTGCTCACATCCAATTAGGTTACTTTACATTTTAATTGTCTTGAATTGCATTTGAGCAGCTCTATAATTTTCCAGCGTTATAATTGTGTCAAAGAATTAAACACATATTACACTGATTTTCATACACAAGGAATAAAATACATGTGATCAGTGAGCTGGTAGAAATGTGTGATTAAATGAGTTAACCTGCACACATTTCTTCACATCACTTCATTAACACAATGAACAACATCATACTATAATAACATACCAATAATAAACAAACTAAATTAAAACACTCACCTCGTCTTTCACCCAAATGAGCCATTGACAAACTCCTCCAAACTCCAATCAAAACAAGAAATTAATCAACAAAAAGGTAATTAATTAATCAATTAATTAATTACAGAAAGAAAGAAAGAAAAACATAAAGAAAGAAAAATCTGAAATAAGAAGAGAAAAATAGAATAAGTCTTTCCTCAGAAATAATCAGAAATCCTTCAAAAATAAAACTCTACTCAAAGAAAAATCCTCCGATCTCCTAAAATAAAAGTCTCTTCTCTGAACTCCGTCGAAAATCACAATCTCAGCACAGAAAATGTTCTCCAGAAGTCTCTGAAGTCGCCTCGTCTCTCAACCAGCAGATATCGATCAGATCATAACACGCGTCGCTATAGCAACAACAATTCGCGTGCGTGAGTTCAAAACTATTGAAAACCTTAATAAACTAATTCAGTTTAACCAGAGCTCATTATAGCATCTCTGATATATACTGATTTATGCCTTTATTAATAAATCTCACAAGTTAATATAAAAAAGTATATAAAAATTCAATGTATAAGATAAATGTGTGCGCTCGCGCTTTTGCGCACGCGACATCAGGCGAGCATAAGTGAATCGAATTGTAGTTGCTATAGCGACGCGTGTTATGATATGATTTCGGAATAAATATTTGTACACGTTTTCAACTAAAACCTTGAGATATAACGTAATGTTGTTGTAGAATATTGTTGTGAATAATTCCTAACCATAAAGTGCTCAGAAATGGTTAAAAAAAATATTAATAGATATTGCCTTTCTCCCAGCCAACATGTCCATGTGGGTCCCGCATGGGATTTATCTGGGCTATGTGGGTGTCAACTGGGCATGGGCTCAGAGTGGGGACTTTGATGGGCTGAATGTGTGCCCAGCTTGGATACAGATGGGCCACATTTGGGCTATATTAGGATATATTTATAGTTACATAATATTTTTCACATTATTTATTTTTATGCAGTTATGGGTAGCTACATAACCCTAATAATTAAATTGATTTAATTGTTCAGGCCCTGGAATAATACCATTTCATTCTGTTCTGTTCAAGTATTTTTGTATTAACACTTTCTATGAAGCCCATATTATACATCATAAGGGTATTCTTAAAGCATTATAAGGACTGCATTATGATACAACTTATAATATGTTGGATCATCTCATGAATATTCATAAGAACAAGTTTAATATATTTACTTATTTGTGGTTATAGCTTTTAAGAGTATGATTATTTATAATCTCTTGTTAAACACAGCTCAGGACCTAGTCAAAACCATTTAAAAGCTACATGCAGGTAGGAGCAATGGGCATGCCAAAAGGTTTCTCATTAGTCAAACGAAAGGCGGGGAACACGCCAAAAGGTTTCTCATTGGTGAAACGAAAGGCGGGGAACATGCCAAAAGGTTTCTCATTGGTGAAACGAAAGTAAGGCAACATGCTAAAAGGTTTCTCATTGGTGAAATGAAAGGTGGGGGCCTTTTCAATTAAATTCAATTATTTTTTTTTTTGTGCTTTGTACAATACAAATCATTACAAAGCAACTTTAAAGGAAATAACGTTTCTACAATATTTAGTAGTAGCTTATAAGTGGTGACTGTCAGTTTGTGCGCGTATGAAAATTAATACAAGACGTAGTCAGCCAGACGGTGAATATTATTAACAGCAATTATTATGGTGCAGTCACACTTGTAGCAATATTTGTTAGTTCTGTTTGTTGATTCAGGATAAGCATCAGGGTCAGCATCATCTCTTCTCAGGTGTTCTGGATCCAGACTGGAGCTTGTGTAAATCCTACATCCCGTAGCAAAACATAGAAACAAATAGAGACATCATTAGCATAGCTGCTGTTCCAACAAAGTAAAATTAATTAGTTTAACCCAAGCTAAAGAATAAGAATGCGCATTTGATCAGATGCAACTACACTCACAATTTAAGAGCTGCATTATTCGAATGCTTGGCGAAAGAGATGCATTTTTAATATATAGATTTAAACAGAGAGTGTGTCTGAACCCCGAACATTATCAGGAAGGCTATTCCAGAGTTTGGGAGCCAAATGTGAAAAAGCTCTACCTTCCTAGGACTTTGCTATCCTAGGAACTACCGAAAGTCCAGCATTTTATGACCTTAGGGAGCGTGACGAATTATAACGTGGTATAAGGCTAGTTAGGTATGCAGGAGCTAAACCATTTAGGGCCTTATAGGTAAGTAATGATAATTTGTAACTGATATGGAACTCAATAGGTAGCCAGTGCAGAGACTGTAAAACTGGGGTAATATGATCATATTTTCTTGACCTGGTAAAGACTCTAGCTGCTGAATTTTGGACTAGCTGTAGCTTTTTTATTGAAGAAGCAGGACAACCACCTAGAAGTGCATTACAATAGTCCAGTCTAGAGGTCATGAATGTATGAACTAGCTTTTCTGCTTCAGAAACCGATAACGTGTTTCATAGCTTGGCAATGTTTCTAAGATAGAAGAATGCAATTTTTGTAACATGGGAAATATGATTTTCAAAAGACAAGTTGCTTTCTAATATAACACCCAGATTTTTGACTGTAGAGGTAGTAACAGTACATCCGTCTAGTTGCAGACTGTAATTACAAGATTCTGTATACGTTTTTTTGTTGCAATATTTAATATCTCTGTCTTATCCGAATTTAATAGGATAAAATTATTGGTCATCCAATCTTTTAAATTTTTAACACACTCTGTTATATTAGATCATTTAGAAATTGAATCTGGTCTCGTTGAGATATATAGCTGAGTATCATCAGCATAACAGTGGAAGCTAATTCCGTATTTTCTAATAATATTACAAAGGGGCAACATGTATATTGAAAATATAAGTGGACCTAGGACGGATCCTTGTGGCACTCCACATTTTACTGGTGATAAATGAGATGATTCCCCATTTAAATAAAGAAAATGGTAGCGATCGGACAGGTAGGATCTAAACCATCTTAGAGCCTGCCCTTGAATGCCTCTATAGACTAGTAATTGATCTATGAGTATGTCATGATCTATGGTGTTGAATGTAGCACTAAGATCAAGTAAAACTAGCAATGAGATGCAGCCTTGATCTGTCGCAAGAAGCAGGTCATTTGTTATTTTTTATTATTTTATTTTTTTTCTCATCTCTTTATTCAATTTCTTGAAACAACACATATACAATGTCACCGGGTAGCTACTATTCAAGAATGATGCAACAACAAACACTCTTAGCTGTATACTATAAATAACTTTGAAGCCAAGAAATTTAAAACTTATATTAAAACACTTAATGCATGTAAGACCAGTTTTACTGGTTTCCAGATCTTGATAAAAATGTATAATTTATCTTTTAATATAAATCTCAATTCTTCCAGATGTAACACATTTCCTAGTTTCCTTGCCAACATCTCAAACATAGGAACAGAATCTGATTTCCACATCTGTAAGATTAGCTTTTTAGCAAGCAACATGCAAAGCGAAATGGCCTGTGTTTGATATTTACTACAAAAGGCATTCTCTGCACCTAGAAGTCCAATACAGGGCTCAGGTTCCAAGTCGACAGAATATACTTCAGACAGAAATTTAAATATACATTTCCAAAATGGCTGAATCTTAATACATGACCATAAAGAATTAAACAAGGTACCTTCTAATGTTTTACATTTATTACAGAGTGGAGAGATAGTGGGATAAATTTTATGAAGCTTTGATTTAGAATAATGAAGCCTATGAATTATCTTGAATTGAATCAGATTATGTCTAGCATTTACAGAACAAGTATGTATATTTCTTAAACACTCATTCCACATGACAACATGAATATTAAAACCCATTTCTTCTTCCCAATCATGTTTTATTTTGTGAGTGTTATTGTCCACCTTTTCTACCAATAATTTATAAAAGTTTGACACGGTACCTCTCGCACCAGAGTGTATACTAGCAATATTCTCTAAAGTTGGATTTAAATTCAGAGTTTCAAAGTCTGAAATATGCTTCCTAAGTAAGTCTCTGACTTGCAAGTAACGAAAAAAATGAGCGGGAACAAGATCATAAAATTGTTTTAGTTTTTCAAAAGAACTAAATGTACCTTCCCTATAAAGATCTTGTATTGTTACTATACCCATATGTTTCCACTGAAAAAGGTCTTATCATGTAATCCCGGAGGGAAAGCATGATTATTACAGATTGGGGTATCCAGATACAAATCTGGAATTTTCAAATATACCTTGATTTGTTTCCATATTTTAATTAGATTTGAAATAATTATGTTACCATTGATATTTTTGAGTTCAATTTTGTTAGGACTGTTAAGCAGAGCTGTTAATGATGTCTTATTACAAGAAGCTTCTTCAATTGCTAACCATTCTGGCTTGTCACCTAACTCCACTGAACCAATCTTTCTCCACCATGCTAAAGTATTTAAGTTAGCTGCCCAATAATAAAATGTAAAATTGGGAAGCCCAAACCCTCCTTGATCTTTGGATTTGTTTAGATGTTTCTTGTTAATCCTTGCAGTCTTGTTATCCCAAATGAAGCTGCTTATAATAGATTCTAGCTGTTTAAAATACTTAAGGGGAATAAAGAAAGGAATAGATTGAAATACATATAAAAATCTTGGAAGTACCACCATTTTTATAGCGTTAATTCTGACTACCATGGACATTGGGAGTGTCTTCCAAAACATTATATTATCTTTAAGCTGATCAATTTTCTTTTTATAATTCAATTTTAATAACATTTCAGGTTTTTTGGTGATTATTACACCCAAATATTTAAAGGAATGATTTGTAATTTTAAATTTGGTGCTAGCTAAATATTTTTGATCTAAATCATCAGAGACTGGCATTAATTCGCTTTTTTCCCAATTAATCGTGAATCCAGAAAGACTGCTAAATTTATCAATTATCTCAAGTAGTAGTGGAATGGACATTTCAGGGTTGGAAACATACAGAAGAATATCATCTGCATACAGTGAAAGATATTGGGGTCTGCCCTCTGTCACTGTTAGTATAATGCTAGGATGTTGTCTGATACAGGATAGAGATTCCATAGAGATATCAAACAAGAAAGGAGACAAGGGGCATCCTTGACGTGTACCTCGAGACAACTGAAATGGACTAGAAATGTCTTGGTTGGTAATAACAGATGCTACTGGATGTGCATAAATTATTTCAATCCATTTAATAAATTCCGAACCAAATCCAAATTTCTTTAAAACTGAAATCATGTATTTCCACTCTAACTGGTCGAAGGCTTGTTGAGCATCTAATGAAATAACACATGTCTTTATGTTTTTCTTGTTATAAATTATATTAAACAGCCGTCTCAAATTAAAGTATATGTCTCTTTGGCATAAAACCGGTCTGGTCTGGATGAATTATAGAGCAGATATAATCTTTCAGTCTGTTTGCAAGAATTTTGGTAATAATCTTAGATTCAGTGGAAATTAGAGAAATTGGACGATAGGAAGACATTTGCAGCTTGTCCCGCCCTGGTTTTGGAATTAATACTATATTCGCTTCATACATTGTTGGTGGGAATTTATTTTGTGTTGTTGCACTTTTAACCAATCTTTGAATTAAAGGTACAAGTCTACTCCTAAATTTTTTATAGAATTCGGCACTAAAGCCATCTGGACCTGCAGATTTATTAGTAGGTAACTGAGATATTACTTCATTTAGTTCTTCTTCTGTAATTACTTTATCTAAGGATTGTTTTGCTTCAGTGCTAAGAATAGGAAGATCCAATTGAGAAAAAAAGTCTTCTATTGCGTCTTGGCTAGTTTTACACTTTGATTCATAGACTTCTTTATAAAATTCAGCAAAACAACGATTAATTTCCTTGGGGTCAACAGTTACTTTTCCATTATTCAATTTTATTTTATGTATTGCACGAGATGCCTGAGATTGCTTTAATTGACGCGCAAGTAATTTTTGAGGTTTATCACCTATTTCAAACTGTCTTTGCCTGACATACCTAAGTTGTTTCGATACTTTCGTAGAAAGAATTGAGTTGCATTCACTTCTCAGTGCAACAATTTTCTTAAGAGTAGTCTCACAACTTGTTGATCTATATTCACTCTCTAATTTAGTAACTTGTATGTCAATTTCATTTAATTTGGCTTTGTTCTCTCTATTCTTAACTGTTTGATATGCTATAATATCGCCTCTGATAACTGCCTTCATTGTCTCCCAAAGAACTGAATCCGATACATCTCCTTTATCATTATTTTCTAAGAACAGTGCAAACTTGTTCGAAAGATACTCATAAAATTTGTCATCGTTCAGTAGCATATTATCGAATTTCCAAGAATAATTCCCTCTACTAAATTTTATATTTAAATTAAGAGTAACAGGAGCATGATCTGATAATAATCTATTATGGTATTCAGTTGAGTCAATATATTGCAACAATCTGGAATCGATTAGGAAAAAGTTAATTCTAGAGTACGTTTTATGAACCGAGGAATAAAATGAAAAATCATGATCAGAGGGATGCAAAACTCTCCAGCTATCTATCAAATTTAACTTTCGCATATAATTATTTAATACACCAGCAGATTTACTTATTGCGGTTCGCCGGGGAAGTGTGTCTAATCTCGCATTTAACACGCAATTGTAATCACCAGCCATGATGACTTGTGAATGCATAAAGTCTGGTATAATCTTGAAGACGTTTTCAAAAAATAAAGGATCGTCAGAATTAGGACCATACACATTCACTAAAGTAATGGGAAATGAATTTATCTCCCCACACACAATTAAATACCTGCCATTCCTATCTTTAATAGTTTGCTTGTGTACAAAGGGGACAGACTTTTTAATAACAATTGCTACTCCTCTAGCTTTGTTGGTGAAATTTGACTGGTAGACTTGAGACATCCAAGGGGCTTTAATACTAAATTTTGTTGTTGTTTTAATATGCATTTCTTGGAGAAAAACTATTTCCGCTCCTAATTTTTTAAGATGCGCATAGACCTTTCCTCTTTTGACTGGACTGTTAAGTCCACGTACATTCCAGCTTAATAAGTTTAGTTTGCCGCCAACACGAACCTTCACTCCGTTAATCATTATGTAAAATAAAATATATTTTGCCTGATTCTTTTAAATAAAATCTGCACATTAAACCTGCCAGCTCAAACTCAAAATAAGTAACCTTCCCATAAACCTGAACGTTACAAACCTTGTAAAAAGGAACGAACAACCCCACTGTACCCGCCTCCCCCAAAAAATTGCATCCCATGAGAACATTATGGATGCTCACCCCAGAAAAAATAATATTTGCATCGTTCAACTCACCATCGATGCCACCTAACATTCTTCCGTTAGTTTTTTTAAATGACTACAAGGTAGACTGAGAGAAATTGTCACAGGCGTGTGGGGAGCTATAAAAAACACGTTCACTCCATTCAGTGCCGGAAGCCGTCCCGTCATTTGTTATTTTAACAAGTGCAGTTTCGGTGCTATGGTGGGGGCTGAAACCTGACTGAAATTCTTCATACAGATAATTTTTTTGCAGGAAGGAGTTCAATTGAGCAGATACAACTTTTTCTAAAATTTTAGACATAAATGGAAGATTTGAAATAGGCCTATAATTTGCCAGTTCACTAAGATCTAATTTTGGTTTCTTAATAAGAGGCTTAATAACCGCCAGCTTGAATGGTTTTGGGACGTGACCTAAAGATAACGATGAGTAAATGATATTGAGAAGCGGTTCTTCAGCTACAGGTAACAACTCTTTCAGTAATTTAGTGGGTACAGGATCTAATAAACATGTTGTTGGTGTAAGGACCTCAAATAATTATTTAATTTGTTTAATGTCTGTGTTTATTGTAGATATTTGTTACTAATATAATGTAGAGGATAAATGTTAAAAGTTTCATAAATGATGTACTGTTGGGGGCGCTGTGAGAAGAAGGAGGGGTAACACGTTTTGTTCATGTAAAAACTTTTCAGCCCCAGAATCTGTCACAGAAAACAAAAGAGGAAAAAACAACCGGGGCAAATAAATCTACAAAAAAAGAAAAGCTGTCGTTGTCATTGTCCAAGGGGGCAACATAAAATTGGTGTTTCTGCTCGGTTTGTGACGGATTTCGGGAGGAAGAGAGCGGCGAGTGCAGAGCGGCCATCGAGTGATGAAACGAGCCGCGAGCCGCGAGTGCAGCGCGAGCTGAGAACGAGCCGCGAATCACGGAGAGAGTGGCTTTGAAACGGCGAAAAAACAACTGCAAAAGTGAGTTAATCTGTTCATTGAGTGGCCATAATGTTGCCTGTGTGGGAAGAGACGCTGGATGAAATCGAGGGTAAATTGCTCGAGTTATCTGCTTCGCAACTGAGAGATTTGTGTGAAATGTTAATGCTAAATGTGAGGGAGGATGAGACACACACGCCTCGCGCGCTGAGGAGACGTATTCTGCAGTATTTAGAGGGAGATGATGTTGTTTCACTTGAAGATGAAGGACTATCTATGTTATTAGATACAAAGGGAAAAATTGACAGTTTGATAAATGTTGATGAAGAGAAAACCGAGAGATCATCCAGTGGAGAAAATGAGCAAACCAACGAGGGGCAGCAAAAAGTTGACCTGGAGCACCACTCTGTGGGCGTTAGTGGAATTGCATCAGAAGCACCTGTGATAAACACTGCAACAGAATCAGTACGTGCCACAACAGACCGAAAAATGCCAAATTCATCAGTTTCGGGAGAAAATGTCACACTAGTGCATCCAGTGTACAAAAAAGAACTCAAAATAATTGGACAAATTGGTGAACCTGGCCAGAGAGACAAATTAAATTTTACCAGCCTGGACAGACAGATTCACAGGGCATGCAAAAGGGGTTATGATGAGGGAGAAATTGTTGAGGCAGTCATTCAAGCCATCATCCCAGGTGTCAATTTGAGAAGTTATCTGGAGAGTAGAACAGACTTAACATTGCCTGTCCTTAAACAAATTCTCAGAGCACATTTTATAGAAAAGGATCCAACTGAATTGTATCACTCACACGTGCAGTTCAAGAACCCAAGGAAACGCCTATCCAGTTCTTAGTTCGAGCCATGGATCTCAGGCAGAGGGTTTTGTCAGCATCTGAAAATGCAAAGACAGGATTAAGATATAATTATGAACTAATCCAGAATCAGTTTCTGCAGACAGTTATGACTGGCCTTCATGATGACAGCATACGCACAGATCTAAAACCCTACTTGGAAAACCCATGCGTAGAAGATGAAGTGCTTATGGAGAAAATGAACATGTCATATAGTCTCGAGCTTGAACGAAAATCAAAGTTCTCAACCACTCGACCAAAAATAGCCAAGGTGGCCACAGTGATGGAAGAGGAACAGGCACATGCTGAACAAGATAAAGGTGTCATTATAAAAAAAGAGAAAGCTCCAAAGCCTAACAACCTGATGGAAAAGCTTGATGCACGAGACAAAGTGATTTGTGAAGCAATCCAGAGCCTTACGTCTCAAGTAGCGAGCCTTGCTCAAACATCACAACCTCAGACAATCAGAAACAGTAACCAGAGATTCACTCGAAATCGATTTCCACCTGTTCGTGCAAGCACCAGGCGCTGTACCCAATGTGAGCAGTCCAACCCAGAGGGAAGATGTGAACACTGCTACAAGTGTGGCAGCAGTGAGCACTGGGCAGCTGGTTGTCGGAAACGAACTGTAACCAATGTGACGTCAAGCAAGATTGAGATTACATCAGACATCATTGAAAGCTTACCAAAAGCTTGCTTATCTGAAGCACCATGGTCGAACAAACAGGAGAAAACAGCCAGTTTGGTGGGACGCAAATGCTTGGTGAAATGTTCTCTTGGAGGTGTTAATACAGCAGTGCTTTGGGACACAGGGTCACAGGTGTCAATCGTGGGCTCGGAGTGGAAGAAGAGACATCTCCCTGACACAGAGGTGAGACCAGTGAGAGAGCTACTTGAGGAGGGAGAACTCAACCTCACAGCGGCAAATGGGACGAGCATACCATATGAAGGCTGGATGGAAGTGGAATTTTGTCTGTCTGGAAACACTGAGACTGAAGGAGGGGGCACACACCTGCTGGCACCAATTCTCATTACATCCAGTGAATTGGAGAAACCCATAATTGGCTTTAATGTGATTGAGGAATTGGTCCAAGCTAACGCAGCCCAGCAGATTCCTTTGAGTTTTCTTGTGAACACACTGAGTTCATCTCTGGAAGTTAGCCCTAGGAAAGCAAAAGCCGTTCTGTCACTGCTGAAGAAACGCAAAAACAGCAGCAGCTGTCAAATTGCAAGACTGGGACGAAAATCCATAATTCTTCCAAGGTGCGCGAGAGTGAACGTCAGCTGTGGCAAACTGAATAGGACGGTTACCCTTGGAACACACGTGATGCTGGAGCCCAATTCAGAAGTACCCTGGCCGGCAGGTATTAAGGTAAACAAACAGCTTATTCAGATGCCTCAAAACGAGAATGACAACATTACAGTGATGGTGGAAAATACCACGAAAGAAGAGGTGACACTTACAGCACAAACTGTCCTGGGGTGGCTGCATACAGTGGATGCCATCCATCAGCTGGAAGTGAAACCACCGCCTCCATCTGAATCCCAATTTCAGATATCACAATGTGAAAATGACTCAACTCCAGAGACTCCAATCAGGGTTCAGGAGAGTGAAGGATGGGACCCTCCAGTGGACCTCAGTCACTTACCTGGGGAACAACAGGAGCGTGTGAGACAGCTGTTGAGAGAGAATAGTGGAGTGTTTGCTAAGGATGACTGGGATACTGGATGTATTCAGGATCTCACAATGGACATTCGTTTGAAAGACAACATCCCTGTTCAAAAGACGTACAATGCAATACCATGACCCCTGTATCAAGAGGTGAAGACCCACATACAGAACTTGCTGAGTCAGGGGTGGATCCAAAAGTCAACATCCTCCTATTCCTCGCCGGTTGTGTGTGTGAGAAAGAAGGATGGGAGCTTGCGTCTATGTGTGGACTACCGGCTGCTCAACGAGAAGACATACCCTGACAGGCATCCTATCCCACGAATCCAAGAGATCCTAGAAAATCTAGGGGGGAACTCCTGGTTCACTGTGCTGGACCAGGGTAAAGCTTATCATCAGGGCTTCATGGGTAAAGACAGTAGGGCATACACAGCATTCATAACACCCTGGGGGCTTTACGAATGGGTGCGGATACCTTTTGGCCTCACAAATGCACCAGCCGCTTTTCAGAGGTACATGGAAGAGTGTCTAGGAGAGTTAAGGGATGATATCTGTGTTCCCTATCTTGACAACGTGTTAGTCTTCAGCAAGGACTTCGAACAGCACCTAGAGGACTTGAAGAAAGTGCTACAGCGACAGGAACAGTGTGGTATCAAGCTAAGGCCAAGGAAATGTGACTTCTTTAAGCGGGAAGTCTGCTATGTGGGCCGCATCATCTCTGAACAGGGGTACAGCATGAACCCCAAAGAAAAAGAGGCTGTGCAAGCACTAAAGTGGGAAACACCAAGCACTGTTCGTGAGGTGAGGAAGCTCATGGGTTTCCTTGGTTACTACAGATCATACATTGCAGACTTTGCCAGAATAGCCAAGCCTTTATATGAACTGTTAACAAAGCCCAGTATGTGCAAGACGAAAGGCTCAGGAAAAAGAGGGAACTCATCCTCGCAAGCACCTCCATCACAGCCAGTAGAGTGGACAGGGCGACATCAGGAAGCGCTGGAGAAGCTGATCGCGGAGTTGTCAAACCCACCCATAATGGCATACCCAGACTTTGAACAGCCGTTTGTCCTTCATGTTGATGCGTCAGAAGAAGGGCTGGGAGCCGTACTGTACCAACGACAGGGAGGCAAACTCCGAGTAATTGGTTATGGGTCTCGGACCCTGACCCCTGCCGAAAAGAACTACAAGCTGCATTCTGGGAAGTTGGAGTTCCTCGGACTCAAATGGGCGATCACAGAGCGTTTCCGGGATTTCCTATTTCATGCGCCACATTTCACTGTCTACAGTGATAATAACCCGTTGACATATGTCATGAAAACGGCAAAGCTCAATGCAGCGGGTCAACGGTGGGTTTCTGAGCTGGCAGACTACCGTTTCACTTTGAAATATAGACCAGGAACGGCAAATCGAGATGCAGATTTCTTATCACGGAGATCAGTTCCCATTGAAGTCACAGTCAGAGAGTGTACTCAGGAATGTGAGCCAGAAGTGCTGGGATCAATTGGGGAAGTCCTAAAAGCCCAACGACGTGCGGACGTGGATTGGATATCTGCAATCACTTGCAATATAGATGTCTTACCAGAGGAGCTGAAGGGTGGACCAGAGATCTGTCAACGGCTAACACCGCAGGATATCAGGAGTGCCCAGCTGAGTGATCCAGTCATCAGCCGAGTACTTGATCTGAAACAAAAACAAATCAATCTCAAACACAAAGAAAAATTGAGGGAACCGGAAGCTGTGAGACGACTCTTACGAGAATGGCATCACCTGCAGATTAATGAGGAAGGTATCCTACAAAGAAAAATAATGACCAGAACTCAGTTAGTTATTCCAGAAAACTTGAAAAGTATGATATATAAGTACTTACATGAAGACATGGCCCACCTAGGTGCCGATCGTATGGTGGCAGCAGCTCGTGCACGGTTCTTCTGGCCGAAAATGAGAGAAGAGATGGAACATTATGTCACAAGAGTGTGTCGATGCCTAAGACAAAAGAAACCAAACCGGATCACCAGAACTCCAATCCAGAGCATTGAGACAGCAGCTCCATTTGAGATGATTTCGATTGATTACCTGCACCTGGAGAGAAGCAGAGGGGGAGCAGAGTATATCCTCGTGGTCATTGACCATTTTTCAAAGTTTGCTCAGGCTTATGCCACCAGAAACAAGTCTGGAAAGACCGCAGCCCGGAAAATCTTTGAAGATTTCATCATGCGTTTTGGTTATCCTGGAAAGATCCACCATGACCAGGGGAGGGAGTTTGAGAACAGCCTGTTCCAAAAGCTACAGAGTTACTGTGGGATTAGGCATTCTCGTACAACCCCCTACCACCCCCAAGCTAACCCGGCAGAGAGGTTTAATAGGACATTGTTGGGGATGTTGAGGACCCTAGAGGAAACAGAGAAGTCGAATTGGGCAGAACACCTGAACAAAGTTGTCCACGCCTATAATTCTACTGTGCACGAGTCAACCGGGTTTTCTCCATTCTTTCTACTTTTTGGTCGAGAGCCAGTTCTTCCAATTGATCTTGTGTTCCCCACAAAGCAAGTAAAGAACACTCCGTCTCACACCGACTACGCTGAAAAGTGGAAAAGGTCTATGCAAGAAGCATACGAGATTGCAAAAAAGAACATGAAGAAGGCTGCTGCAAGGGGGCAAAGAAATTACAATCGGAAGGCATGGAGTTCTGTCCTGGAGCCAGGGGATCATGTGTTGGTGAGGAACCTGTCAGAAAGAGGTGGCCCAGGAAAACTGCGAGCGTTCTGGGAAAAGCAAACGTATGTGGTGAAAGAAAGGAGAGGAGATGGCCCGGTGTATGTAGTCGGACCGTTGGATGTGACTGGAAGGGAAAGAGTGCTGCACCGGAACCTTCTATTGCCTTGTCCTTACCTGGTTGATGAGCAGAGGACACCTGATGTTCGTCTGGAAAGAAAAGGATGTCAGAGGAACAGTTCAAAACAGAGAGCACAACCACGACTAAATACTCACCATGAAAGCACTGACAGTTCCAACGATGAGGAGGTTGACTTGTGGGTTCCAATGCAGAGAGCAGGAACATATCTGGATCCATGTGCAGCAGAATTTCATCCTGGAAGAGAGGAGAGAAACAGGAAACCTGAAAAGGAAACTGACATTGAAGAACTCGTTGACGAATCTGTAAACATACCTGATTCGGATAAGTCAGATGAAGAAGTGCTGGGAGATCTTCAAGGGGAGCAGGAGCTGGAGGAAAGATTCATTGGAGAAGCCGAGCATGAAGATAGTGATTTGGCATCTGAACCTATCAGGAGAACTTCTGCCAGAACCAGGCAAACTAGGAATCTGTACACGTATGACACCCTGGGTGAGCCCACGCTTCGACCGGAGTTGCTGACCAGTGAACTGGAGTTTGTGGTGGAAATACTGACGTGAGAACCTGCTGTGTACAACCCCAGCTGAGCATCGATCACCTGAATTTGTATCCTTCATACTAAGTAACACTAGTGAGAGTTGGAAAAAATTTATGTTCAAAGTAATAATTTTGTTAAGTGAGTTATATACAGTTTAGGGTTTTGTAAGTTTACAATCACAATAATGCTTTAAAGCAGAGTTATAGGTTGGTCAGCTAAAGGTATATTTGATAGGCTGGATGAAACGCTAAGAGATTAATGCAATACTTAGGTGACATTTGAAATGTGTTAATACATTGTGGAGGTGTAGATGGTTGTGTCCACTTGTCATTGCAGGATGTTCTGGGGGGCCCACCAGCGAGCCTAAAGACAAGACATCTCTCAACATGCAATAAATCTAAAAGTTTAGATCATTGTTATTATGTGACAGTTGTATGGAAGTAAACTATATTGTTAAGCTGAAAAAGCATGTACATTACACTGTAATTGAAACTTACATTTTCAGTATATACCCAGAGATAGTAAATAAAAAATGTTTTGTAACATTTTATTTTTTTTAGTGGGGGAGGGTGTAAGGACCTCAAATAATTATTTAATTTGTTTAATGTCTGTGTTTATTGTAGATATTTGTTACTAATATAATGTAGAGGATAAATGTTAAAAGTTTCATAAATGATGTACTGTTGGGGGCGCTGTGAGAAGAAGGAGGGGTAACACGTTTTGTTCATGTAAAAACTTTTCAGCCCCAGAATCTGTCACAGAAAACAAAAGAGGAAAAAACAACCGGGGCAAATAAATCTACAAAAAAAGAAAAGCTGTCGTTGTCATTGTCCAAGGGGGCAACATTGGTTTAGTTACAGTGATAAGTTTATTTAGCTCTTCTTGTCCTATATTTGTAGGCACTGCAGTTTATCTTTGGGTGCGTTGGATGAAACTGAAGTGTTAGAGGCTGTAGAATTTACATTCGCTATTGTATTTCAAATGTTATCTATTTTATCAGTGAAGAAATTCATAAAGTCATTACTATTAAACGTTGATGGAATATTTGAATCAGGTGTCATCTGGTAATTTGTTAATTTATCCACTTTGTTAAATAAAAACCTTGGATTGTTTTGGTTATTTTCAATGAGTTTGTGTATATGCTCTGCCCCAGCAGTTTTTAGAGCCTGTCTATAGCTGGACATACTGTTTTTCCATGCAATTCTAAAAACTTCCAAGTTAGTTTTTCTCCATTTGTGTTCAAGACTACGAGTTTCTTTCTTGAGAGAGTGAGTATTACTGTTATACCATGGCACAGTACATTTTTCTCTAACCTTTTTCAATTTGATGGGGGCAAAAGCTTGTAATGTATTAGAGAAAATAGTGCCCATGTTGTCAGTCATTTCATCTAGTTCATGTGTAGACCTATAGTTAATATCAGTGATACGCAGCATGCACAATACAAGGACATGGTCTGTAGTATTATCACATTGAGGTACGATTTCTATATCAGTAAGATCGATTCCATGCGATATAATTAAATCTAGCGATGATTAAAACGATGAGTGGGCTCGGTGACATTTTGCTTGACTCCAAAAGAGTTTATTAGGTCAGTAAACGCAAGTCCTAATGCATCATTTGAATTGTCAATGTGAATAATAAAATCTCCCATGATTAGCAACTTATCAACTGTAACCAGAAGGTCTGGGAGGAAATCTGCAAATTCTTTTAAGAATTCTGGAGGCCTTCTGCCTGATAGAGAAAAATATATAGTTGACAAAACAAAAAAATTGTCATAAGAGTTTAGTTACCCTCTGTCAAGTGACATTAACCAATTTAGCAAACAGACAAAGCTTTATCAAAGAATAATGCTTAACCTTTTTATCAAAGCAAACAGACACAGCTTTATCCACTAAAACATTTATTTAGATTTTAGTTTCAGTTGCCAATTCAAGTCAAATAAAATAAATAAATAAATAAACCACTCATTCATTCATTCATTCATTTATGCGGAAGTAGCAGTCTATAGAACAGAAGCCAGCAAGCTCTTCGTCTGAACAGAACGCTGTGAAGACCCCCTTCGTTTCATGGCCACAGTATCCAGTGGTGTTTTTGTAGATGCATCTGCAGCCATCACACCTCACATCTGGACCGACAGACTTCCAGTCAACGATTCCTACCAAAATAAATAAATAAAATCTCTGTAATGTAATAAACTTTCTAAATATCTTAAAAAAACTTGTTCAGTTAATAAAAGTGTAAATATACATAATGTCCAGCCAGGTAAAGTGAGCTCTTCTTTGAAAACTGATGCCATAAAACTTTCTGCACACTAGTGACAGAGTGAGAAAGCCTCCTTCTCCTTCTTTATAGACAACATCTAGAAGAATGTCTGAGCAGCTCTGATGGTAGCTGAATAATAAAAAAAAAAATATATATATATATACAAAACTATTTAAAATATGAAATTAAAACAAAAATACACACAGAAAAATCAAGTTACACGAATGTACCTAAAAGAGTACAAATGCCGACCTGCCAACATTGGAAATTTGTTTTAAGTACCATCAGTGTGGCGGGCGGTCGAGGGGGGCGGGGGGTAAACAGTTTACTGTTTTATGTAACTGTTTAGTTAGGTTTTGCTATTTTTTTATGACATTTTAAAAAAGAAAATAAAAAGTTGAGTACACTTTATGAAAAACTCTTTCAGATTTTTTTTTTATAAACAAATAAAGTGAATGTAAGCATGTATTATGTGCAAAAAAAGGGTTAAAATCACAAATCACATTGTAATCTTAAAACAAAAATAAGACTTTTAAAGCAGAAGTTGAAGTTACTAAGCTAAAAATGAAAATAATAAAAAGCAGAGACTATGGCCTAATGGAGTAAGCTTCCTGCTTGTTTATGTTACTTTGTTAAAATGAGCCAAAGCAAAGTCATTCTTTAACATTTTGTCACAATTACATTTAATTATATTCATTGCATTTGAATGTGTAAAATTTCAACATTTCTGTTTCGTAAACATTGTGGGGACTACTTGAATTACTACTTAATTTTTTGGTGACTTAAATTCTGTCTAACACCAAGTGGACTTTTTTCCATGAATACATTATGCTAGTTAACACTCTGCCCCAGACTCTTTCTGATCCTGTTCTGCTTCTTGACACTTTTCTCCCTTCTCTCGACTGTATTTGTGGAGAAACTACACATATTGATCTGTGGCCCGTCGGGCTGAGGTTTCAGCTGCTGTGTGTTCAGACTCCTCCAGCATCCACACAGAGCCCCTCACAGACTGGAGCAGAGGATCAAAACCCTTCATTGTGTGGCGGCCATTAGTCCATGATCCTCTGCTCTTTCTGTAGGTGATCAGGAAGCTGTTCTCTGCACTTCCTGTGTCACTCCTGCTCACCCTATACAAACAATCAGAAGCATTTATCTAGTCTGATCCTAACAAGACAATCCAGCCATGACTGCTGTGAGTCAGATAAGTGTGTGTCACTGGCCACCTGCTCAGTGTAACCAGGGGTGGCGCTCAATGTCGTCTAAACTGGGCCGATCTGATGCCGCTGCACTGAGGCACCAGCGAATCAGCTGACGGCACTCTGTTACACACAACACAGTGTTCAGGAACACAAAACCACACGCTTCACCTGGATCTGGACCTGATTTCTGTCTCTTGCCTGTCGACAGCTCTCTAGGAAAGAGCAGTCTGCTTTTGGAGGTGACCCTCAATGCGCCTCTGAAGGGGAAACAGCTGCACAGGATGTTGTAGAGCGTCACCCCCACTGACCAAACCGTAGCCGGTCCCGCATGATAACGGTGATGCCGAAACCACTCAGGAGGGGCGTACTGAAGAGTGCCTGAGAGACCCAACAAGATCACAAACATCATCTGAAGAGGCTCCAGTCCAAACAGATTCCCTTCGCTCGATCATCAAAAGTCCACAAACAAACACAGATCACTGCAGGGAGATCAAACCAACCTGCAAAGTGTTTGTAGGCCGAGTCTTTCAGCAGATCTCCACAGCCGAAGTCCAGCAGCTTGATGTCATGTGAGTCTGTGGAGATCAGCAGGTTCTCTGGTTTGACGTCCCGGTGCAGGACTCCACGGCTCTCGCAGTGTTTCAGCGCCGTGATCAGCTGCAGCAGCACTTTCTTGGCCAGACTCTCCTCCAGGCGTCCGTTCTCCTCACAGAAACTCTCCAGATCTTGGCAAGGAAGCGGGCGCTCCAGGATCATGGTGTAGCGTCTGGGACGGTCAAACCACTCCAGCAGCTTCAGGACGTTGGGGCAGGCAGGAGCCGAATTGACCAGGGTCATCAACGCCACCTCCAGCGGCAGCCGACCCTGACCTTCCTGCAGGACAAACGCTCCGTTATATCCAGCGCTGAATCAGACCAAACAGAGCAACAGATTCACTCTCAACTCACAACTCTCAGTCTCTGTGTTCCTCGTTTAGAGACGTACTTGATGGCAACCTGTAGACAGATGAAGCACAGTAAACCACGCTGCCTAATTATCACCCACGAGGGACATTTACTGACATCAACATTTCTAAAAGCTGTTTAACTGCAGGAGGTAAGAAAATGTCTCACTGGCAGTCCATCAGACCTGCGGGTCCCAGCATACACAGAGCCGAATCCTCCTCGCCCCAGCAATGGGCCCTTCACATACGCTTCTGCAACACACAAGATCACAAGAAACGTCTTTAATAGAAAACATGCTGCAGCATCTAAACCTGTTACAGAACGTTACTGTAATTCAGCTGAAGAACATTTTCAGTGACTAATCATTGAGTGAGTCTTTAATCAGGTGTTTAATAAGAGTGTATCTGACCTCTGCGGGAGCGTTTGGCAGCTCTTCTGTATGAAGGAGACGGATGCTCATCCTCCTGGCTGCCGCTCTGCCACTTCCTCTTCCTGTGAGGCTGATCTGTGGACACAGAAACGGCCAACTCTGAAGGCAGAGGTGCGATGTATCCAGGCAGCTCTTGGCTCAGCGGCTGGTTTGGGTTTGGCAGCGGTTCCTGAGCGCCGTCACCAGAGCCACGTCTCTCAAGCTCCTGATCATCCGTCTGAGAGACAGCAGCACTCCTGGATCTGGAGCGGCCCGAGCCTGCAATATTACACACATCAAACACTTACAGCCTTTATTAGCAACATTTATTAATAATCAACCACCAATGGTACTGCTCACATCCAATTAGGTTACTTTACATTTTAATTGTCTTGAATTGCATTTGAGCAGCTCTATAATTTTCCAGCGTTATAATTGTGTCAAAGAATTAAACACATATTTCACTGATTTTCATACACAAGGAATAAAATACATGTGATCAGTGAGCTGGTAGAAATGTGTGATTAAATGAGTTAACCTGCACACATTTCTTCACATCACTTCATTAACACAATGAACAACATCGTACTATAATAACATACCAATAATAAACAAACTAAATTAAAACACTCACCTCGTCTTTCACCCAAATGAGCCATTGACAAACTCCAATCAAAACAAGAAATTAATCAACAAAAAGTTATTAATTAATCAATTAATTAATTTACAGAAAGAAAGAAAGAAAGAAAGAAAGAAAGAAAAATCTGAAATAAGAAGAGAAAAATAGAATAAGTCTTTCCTCAGAAATAATCAGAAATCCTTCAAAAATAAAACTCTACTCAAAGAAAAATCCCCCGATCTCCTAAAATAAAAGTCTCTTCTCTGAACTCCGTCGAAAATCACAATCTCAGCACAGAAAATGTTCTCGAGAAGTCTCTGAAGTCGCCTCGTCTCTCAACCAGCAGATATCGATCAGATCATAACACGCGTCGCTATAGCAACTACAATTCGCGTGCGTGAGTTCAAAACTATTGAAAACCTTAATAAACTCTAATTCAGTTTAACCAGAGCTCATTATAGCATCTCTGATATATACTGATTTATGCCTTTATTAATAAATCTCACAAGTTAATATAAAAAAGTATATAAAAATTCAATGTATAAGATAAATGTGTGCGCTCGCGCTTTTGCGCACGCGACGTCAGGCGAGCATAAGTGAATCTAATTGTAGTTGCTATAGCGACGCGTGTTATGTTATGATTTCGGCATAAATATTTGTACACGTTTTCAACTAAAACCTTGAGATATAACGTAATGTTGTTGTAGAATATTGTGAATAATTCCTATCCATAAAGTGCTCAGAAATGGTTAAAAAAAAAATGATTAATAGATATTGTCTTTCTCCCAGCCAACATGTCCATGTGGGTCCCGCATGGGATTTATCTGGGCTATGTGGGTGTCAACTGGGCATGGGCTCAGAGTGGGGACTTTGATGGGCTGAATGTGTGCCCAGCTTGGATACAGTTGTGGACCCAGTTAGGCTGCCCATTATTGTTTATTTGTGGGTCCCAGATGGGCCACATTTGGGCTATATTAGGATTTATTTATAGTTACATAATTTTTTTCATATTATTTATTTTTATGCAGTTATTGGTAGCTACATAACCCTAATAATTAAATTGATTTAATTGTATGTATTTCATGTTTTATTCATTAAGGGTTATATCATAATGTAACTGTCACAGCCACACCTTCTACACTCCCGGAATCGGACACTTACGCCACACCCACTCGTCCCCAATCACCCGAATTCTGAACTCCTGTGCATCATCACCAGAACCACATATAAAGCCATCAGTCACCATCACTCATCGTCTGGTCTTGCACCGATCTCCTCACTTGCCTGAACGCCATTATTAAACCTCCCTGAACTCTTGAACCCTCTTCATCCTCGTCAGTCTTCCTGTCCCCATCATCTTCATCTGAGCACCATCTGGATCACCGTTCACCATAAGGGAAGTTGTGTTGTCACCGTTCTATCCACGTGTCAAGATTCACCTGTGTCTGAAACCTCTGATTCACATTAAACTACCTTATCACTGAATCCTCTGTGTCCTCGTCTGTGTCTGACAGAAGACCAGACCGCATGCAGAGCTCTTCGGACACGGGCGAGGACCGCACCGCGGATCCCTTCACGCAACTGGTTCACGCTGTACGGTCCTCACTGATGCAACAAACTCCCCCTTCTTCACCGGCTGTCAACAACTCAAACACCGCTACAACTCCGGTCACTTCTTCAGTTGCCCCTGCGAGTCCCATGGCCAAACCAGTGACATACAGCGGCACGGCGGAGGATTCCAGCGGGTTCCTGCTACAGTGTTCCCTCTATATGGAATCCAACTCTCATTTATTCACCTCCGAACGCAGTCGAGTAGCCTTCATCATCAACCTACTCTCAGGTAAGGCCCTCCAATGGGCTGAATCCCTTTGGGACTCGAACTCACCTGCCCTTGGATCCGTCACTAACTTCTGTTCCCAGTTAAAATCCGTCTTTGGCCATCAAACTTCTGCATTGTCTGTCCATGACCAATTATTTACCATTCACCAACAGAGAGATGAATCTGTGAGTGATTATGCCATACGCTTCCGTACTCTCGCTTACATAAGCGGCTGGAATGAAACTGCCTTAATTACAGCATATCGCCACGGATTGAATGACAAGATACAAAGTTTGATAGTTGTGTACGAAGACTCACTAGGACTAGAGAATCTCATTCAGAAATCCATTCGAGTTGCCCAGAGACTCACTGCCTGTCATCCGCTCACTCCCGCTGTACTTCCTCCGCCCGCTATACCATCTGTCGCTCCTCCAGCACCTGAACCCATGCAAGTGGACTCTCACCATCTGTCCGCATCGGAACGTCAGCGGAGGATCAACGCCGGGCTATGTCTCTATTGTGGGGGAGATGGACACCTCTTACCATCCTGTCCAGTTCGACCTCCACGCCCAGCGGTGAGTACCATCCATATACCTCCTCACACTGCTCATCTAACTAAGACCTGGGTTACTCTAAGACACCTTTGCTCTTCTGTTTCAGTACAAGCCCTCATCGACTCCGGTTCGGCCGGGAACTTCATCAACCGGCAAACCTTAACTCGTCTCAACGCCAAACATCACCGAAGCCCTGTCGAACTCAAAGTAACCACCATACAGGGAAAGCCGCTGGGCAAGGGTCGTGTCCACTATTTCTCCCCCACAATCATCCTCCGCGTGGGACTCCTGCACGAAGAAGACATCACGTTCATGGTGCTGGAGGAATCCACCGCAGACATCATCCTGGGATGCCCCTGGCTTAACCTCCACCAACCTCACATCCATTGGCCCACTGGCGAGATCCTGAAATGGGGAATGTCCTGCCATCATACCTGCATCACTCCTCCAGCTAAAATCCCCAAGGTCAGTCCTCCCTTAAGGAAGTCTTCCCTACCGGTCTAGTCCACATCAGTGGAGAGCCCCGACACGAAGATGGATCATATCATCCCTCCTGAATATCGGGCGTTCCAGGATGTGTTCAGTAAGCGGTTGGCAACGAAGCTACCACCTCATAGGCCATGGGACTGCGCCATTGACCTCCTGCCTGGAGCAACCCTTCCTAAAGGACGAATCTATCCCCTGTCCATCCCGGAGCAGAAGGCCATGGAGGAGTATATACAGGAAGCCCTCGCTCAGGAGTTCATCCGACCATCTACTTCCCCTGCCGCTTCCAGCTTCTTCTTCGTGGCCAAGAAGGACGGAGGCTTGAGGCCGTGCATCGATTATCGCCACCTCAATTCACAAACCGTCAAATTCAGTTATCCTCTTCCCCTGGTCGCAGCGGCGTTGGAACAACTACGCGGAGCCAGGATCTTCACGAAACTGGACTTGAGGAGCACCTACAACCTAATCCGCATCCGGAAGGGGGACGAATGGAAGACCGCTTTCATCACTCCTTCCGGGCACTATGAATACCGGGTCATGCCGTATGGGTTATCCAACAGTCCATCCGTCTTCCAAAACTACATGAATGAAGTCTTCAGAGATTACCTTAACAAGTTTAACTTTACAGAAAATTATGTTTCTACAATATTTAGTAGTAGCTAGTAGTTTGTGCACATTTGACAGGATTTTAGAAAAAATAATAATAATAATACAAGACGTAGTCAGCTAGACGATGAACTATCAATATTATTAAGTTATTATATGATTCAGTCACACATTTAGCAATAATTGTTAATTGTAATTGTCTACATCGACGACATCCTCATCTACTCCACATCCAAGCAAGAACATATCCATCATGTCATCCTCGTACTCCGAAAACTCCGGGAACACCACCTTTACCTCAAATCCGAAAAATGTGAGTTCCATACGCCCTCAGTCCAGTTCCTAGGTTACATCATCGACCCATGTGGCGTGAAGATGGACCAGGGGAAGGTGGACGCCATCACACACTGGCCTCAACCCGGCTCCATAAAAGAACTTCAACGCTTCCTGGGCTTTGCCAACTTTTATCGAAGATTCATCAAGGACTACAGTTTACTCAGCGCCCCTCTAACTTCTCTCCTCCGGAACCGGCCCAAGTCTCTGTCCTGGAACCCCGAGGCCACTGAAGCTTTCCACCTGCTCAAACAAGCCTTCAAGACCGCTCCAATCCTCATCTACCCTGATCCCAGCCACCAGTTCATCGTGGAAGTGTACGCCTCATCCACCGGGGTCGGAGCAGTCCTCTCCCAGCGGCAGGGGAATCCACCACGACTCCATCCATGTGCCTTCTTCTCGAAGAAGCTATCCCCGGCGGAGCAGAATTATGACATCGGTAACCGTGAACTACTGGCCATTAAGCTGGCTCTGGAAGAATGGCGTCACTGGCTGGAGGGAGCCCAGTTCCCTTTCGAGGTGGTAACCGACCACCGGAACCTGGAATACCTCCGTGAAGCAAAAAGACTGAATCATCGCCAAGCTAGATGGGCCTTGTTCTTCACGAGATTCAACTTCAAGGTCACCTATCGCCCTGGCTCCCAGAACAATAGAGCCGACGCCCTCTCCCGTCTTCATCAAGCAGATCCCGAACCCGAATCTCCAGAACCAATCCTCCCTCCAGCCATGATAGTTAGTCCTATCCAGTGGAGTATTGATCATCTGATTGCACAGGAAAACCTTCAACACCCTGCTCCGCCGGGAGGTCCAGAAGGGAAACTCTTCATCCCCCCTCAACATCGGATTACCCTCCTGGACTTAGCTCACACCTCTCCGGGCTCTGGACACCCAGGCAGGAGGCGGACCCTCTCGCTCCTACAACAGCGTTACTGGTGGCCATCGATGGCTCTGGATACGGTCCGCTACCTCAAAGGATGCTCCGTCTGCGCCATAGCAGACACCCCTAGAAGACTCCCGGAAGGTAAACTGGTGCCTCTGCCCATTCCTGAACGTCCATGGACCCATATCGGCATTGATTTCATGACTGACCTCCCTCTCTCTCAAGGCTACACCTGTGTACTGGTAGTGGTCGACAGGTTTTCAAAATCATGTAAACTCATCCCTCTCAAAGGACTCCCCACTGCGTTCGAAGCGGCAGAGGCACTATTCCACAACGTCTTCCGTCACTTTGGCATCCCAGAAGATATTGTCTCCGACAGAGGCCCCCAATTCATCTCTAGAGTCTGGTCAGCTTTCTTCCGTCTTCTAGGGGTGTCCGTCAGTCTCTCCTCGGGATACCATCCTCAGACCAACGGCCAGACGGAGCGTAAGATTCAGGAGCTGGGGAGGTTCCTGAGGATTTACTGCCACCGTAACCAGGACTGTTGGAGCCAGTACCTACCCTGGGCCGAATACGCTCAGAACTCCCTCCAGCAATCTACCACCGGGCTCACCCCCTTCCAATGTGTCCTTGGATAACAACCTCCGCTCTTCCCATGGTCAGGTGAGCCCTCGCAGGTCCCAGCGGTAGATCACTGGTTCCGACAGAGCGAGAGGGTCTGGGACTCGGCTCACGTGCATCTCCAGCGGGCAGTGCGGAGGCATAAGGAGCAAGCGGACGCTCGTCGAGGACCCACGCCGCAATACCAACCTGGACAACAAGTCTGGCTCTCGACGAGGGACATCCACCTCCGACTGCCCTGCCGTAAGCTGAGTCCCCGATACATCGGACCATTCACTATTGAACGGCAACTGAACGAAGTGACCTATAGACTCCAACTCCCTGCACAGTACCGTATCTCACCTTCATTCCATGTCTCACTCCTCAAACCCTTCACTGAACCTTTGTCTCCTCCATCCACAGAACCTGGTGATGATGCCGTACCTCCTCCTCCGGCCATCGAAGACGACAACGACATCTTCCGGCTGAGAGCTATCCTCGACTCTCGACGACGGGGTCCTCAACTGGAGTACCTTGTGGACTGGGAAAACTACGGCCCGGAGGAGCGTTTCTGGGTTAATCGTAACGACATCCTGGACCCCAGCCTTCTCACTGACTTTCATCAAGACCATCCAGACCACCCCGCTCCCCGTGGCCGAGGTAGACCCCGTCGTCGCACAAGATCCCAGCCGTCAGGAGCCGCCCGTGGAGGAGGGGGTACTGTCACAGCCACACCTTCTACACTCCCGGAATCGGACACTTACGCCACACCCACTCGTCCCCAATCACCCGAATTCTGAACTCCTGTGCATCATCACCAGAACCACATATAAAGCCATCAGTCACCATCACTCATCGTCTGGTCTTGCACCGATCTCCTCACTTGCCTGAACGCCATTATTAAACCTACCTGAACTCTTGAACCCTCTTCATCCTCGTCAGTCTTCCTGTCCCCATCATCTTCATCTGAGCACCATCTGGATCACCGTTCACCATAAGGGAAGTTGTGTTGTCACCGTTCTATCCACGTGTCAAGATTCACCTGTGTCTGAAACCTCTGATTCACATTAAACTACCTTATCACTGAATCCTCTGTGTCCTCGTCTGTGTCTGACAGTAACAATATAAGATTATTTATTTTATGAAGAATCCTATTTTATTTATTCATAAGTACCTCAAAGGGTTTTTTGCTGGCCGACCGGCTGGACCATCATGAGGCAGGCGGGAAGAGTCATTGCCATAAAGAAGAACATTTTATGTTTTGAGATGATATGTGTTCTCTGAATATTGTTGTATATTCTTTCTAATTAAGTACATTAACTCTTTTAAAATTGTATTTTTATATTTACACCATTTATTTTCCACTGGCAAAATGTGTTATCTGTGATTTTACTTGTAGGCTATGTTCATTGATGAAATATGGTTAATATTCTCATAATTCTGTGTTGTTAAAGTTCAGCTTTGAAAACTAAAAGATGAATCATGAATAAAGCTGTTGGTGTGAAGCAATAACTTGTGTTATTGAATATATAACAAAATGAAAAATAATAAAATAATATTACTTTTAAAATTACATTTCTAAACTGAATAGTGTCACTTTTAACTTGTTCATATTACCTTTAGTAGTATAACTATACCTTTGAGTGAAATTTTTGTACTGGCACAAGTTATAACCATGCATGCTTTTTAATGCTTTTGTGAATGTTTTAGTGGTATTTTAAAATAATTGCCTTTTCTGTTTTTCTTTCTTTACTGTTTTATTTTTTATTTTTTAGGTATGAACCTGAGAAGTCTGCACAGGCCCTGGAATAATACCATTTCATTCTGTTCTGTTCAAGTATTTTTGTATTAACACTTTCTATGAAGCCCATATTATACATTATAAGGGTATTCTTAAAGCATTATAAGGACTGCATTATAATACAACTTATAATATGTTGGATCATCTCATGAATATTCATAAGAACAAGTTTAATATATTTACTTATTTGTGGTTATAGCTTTTAAGAGTATGATTATTTATAATCTCTTGTTAAACACAGCTCAGGACCTAGTCAAAACCATGTGAAAGCTACATGCAAGTAGGAGCAATGGGCATGCCAAAGGTAGGTGGCATTCCAAAAGGTTTCTTATTGGTAAAACGAAAGATGCGTTTTTAACATATAGATTTAAACAGAGAGAGTGTGTCTGAACCCCGAACATTATCAGGAAGGCTATTCCAGAGTTTGGGAGCCAAATGTGAAAAAGCTCTACCTCCTTTAGTGGACTTTGCTATGCTAGGAACTACCGAAAGTCCAGCATTTTATGACCTTAGGGAGCGTGATGAATTATAACGTGGTATAAGGCTAGTTAGGTACGCAGGAGCTAAACCATTTAGGGCCTTATAGGTAAGTAATGATAATTTGTAACTGACATGGAACTCAATAGGTAGCCAGTGCAGAGACTGTAAAATTGGGGTAATATGATCATATTTTCTTGACCTGGTAAGGACTCTAGCTGCTGAATTTTGGACTACCTGTAGCTTGTTTATTGAAGAAGCAGGACAACCACCTAGAAGTGCATTACAATAGTCCAGTCTAGAGGTCATGAATGTATGAACTAGCTTTTCTGCTTCAGAAACAGACAACATGTTTCATAGCTTGGCAATGTTTCAAAGATGGAAGAATGCAATTTTTGTAACATGGGAAATATGATTTTCAAAGTTGCTTTCTTATATAACACCCAGATTTTATAACACCCAGTTGCAGACTGTAATTACAAGATTCTGTGTACGTTTTTTTGTTGCAATATTTAATATCTCTGTCTTATCCGAATTTAATAGGATAAAATTATTGGTCATCCAATCTTTTAAATTTTTAACACACTCTGTTATATTAGATAATTTAGAAGTTGAATCTGGTCTCGTTGAGATATATAGCTGAGTATCATCAGGATAACAGTGGAAGCTAATTCCGTATTTTCTAATAATATTACAAAGGGGCAACGTGTATATTGAAAATATAAGTGGACCTAGGACGGATCCTTGTGGCACTCCACATTTTACTGGTGGTAAATAAGATGATTCCCCATTTAAATAAAAAAAAAATGGTAGCGATCGGACAGGTAGGATCTAAACCATCTTAGAGCCTGCCCTTGAATGCCTCTATAGATTAGTAATTGATCTATGAGTATGTCATGATCTATGGTGTTGAATGCAGCACTAAGATCAAGTAAAACTAGCAATGAGATGCAGCCTTGATCTGTCGCAAGAAGCAGGTCATTTGTTAATTTAACAAGTGCAGTTTCGGTGCTATGGTGGGGGCTGAAACCTGACTGAAATTCTTCATACAGATAATTTTTTTTTTTTGCAGGAAGGAGATCAATTGAGCAGATACAACTTTTTCAAAAATTTTAGACATAAATGGAAGATTTGAAATAGGCCTATAATTTGCCAGTTCACTAGGATCTAATTTTGGTTTCTTAGTAAGAGGCTTAATAACCGCCAGCTTGAATGGTTTTGGGACGTGACCTAAAGATAACGATGAGTAAATGATATTGAGAAGTGGTTCTTCAGCTACAGGTAACAAGTCTTTCGTTAATTTAGTGGGTACAGGATCTAATAAACATGCTGTTGGTTTAGTTACAGTGATAAGTTTATTTAGCTCTTCTTGTCCTATATTTGTAGGCACTGCAGTTTATCTTTGGGTGCGCTGGATGAAACTGAAGTGTTAGACACTGTAGAATTTACATTTGCTATTGTATTTCAAATGTTATCTATTTTATCAGTGAAGAAATTCATAAAGTCATTACTATTAAATGTTGATGGAATATTTGAATCAGGTGTCATCTGGTAATTTGTTAATTTATCCACTGTGTTAAATAAAAACCTTGGATTGTTTTGGTTATTTTCAATGAGTTTGTGTATATGCTCTGCCCTAGCAGTTTTTAGAGCCTGTCTATAGCTGTACATACTGTTTTTCAATGCAATTCTGAAAACATCCAAGTTAGTTTTTCTCCATTTGCGTTCAAGACTACGAGTTTCTTTCTTGAGAGAGTGAGTATTACTGTTATACCATGGCACAGTACGTTTTTCTCTAACCTTTTCAATTTGATGGGGGCAACAGCTTCTAATGTATTAGAGAAAATAGTGCCCATGTTGCCAGTCATTTCATAGTTCATGTGTAGTTTTAGGTAAAAATAGCAGTTGAGATAGATCAGGCAGGCTATTTGCGAATCTGTCTATAGACGGTAACGCTGAGACATATAGTTAATATCAGTGATACGCAGCATGCACAATACAAGGACATGGTCTGTAATATTATTACATTGAGGTACGATTTCTATATCATTAAGATCGATTCCATGCGATATAATTAAATCTAGCGATGATTAAAACGATGAGTGGGCTCTGTGACATTTTGCTTGACTCCAAAAGAGTTTATTAGGTCAGTAAACGCAAGTCCTAATGCATCATTTGAATTGTCAACGTGAATAATAAAATCTCCCATGATTAGCAACTTATCAACTGTAACCAGAAGGTCTGAGAGGAAATCTGCAAATTATTTTAAGAATTCTGGAGGCCTTCTGCCTGATAGAGAAAAATATATAGTTGACAAAACAAAAAAAAGTGTCATAAGAGTTTAGTTAACCTCTGTCAAGTGACATTAACCAATTTAGCAAACAGACAAAGCTTTATCAAAGAATAATGCTTAACCTTTTTAATAAAGGAAGCAGACACAGCTTTATCCACTAAAACATTTATTTAGATTTTAGCTTCAGTTGCCAATTCAAGTCAAATAAAATAAATAAATAAATAAACCACTCATTCATTCATTCATTTATGCGGAAGTAGCAGTCTATAGAACAGAAGCCAGCAAGCTCTTCGTCTGAACAGAACGCTGTGAAGACCCCCTTCGTTTCATGGCCACAGTATCCAGTGGTGTTTTTGTAGATGCATCTGCAGCCATCACACCTCACATCTGGACCGACAGACTTCCAGTCAACGATTCCTACCAAAATAAATACATGTAAATAAAATCTCTGAATTAATGTAATAAACTTTCTAAATATCTTTAAAAAACTTGTTCAGTTAATAAAAGTGTAAATATACATAATGTCCAGCCAGGTAAAGTGAGCTCTTCTTTGAAAACTGATGCCATAAAACTTTCTGCACACTAGTGACAGAGTGAGAAAGCCTCCTTCTCCTTCTTTATAGACAACATCTAGAAGAATGTCTGAGCAGCTCTGATGGTAGCTGAATAATAACAAAAAAAAAAAAAAAAAATATATATATATATATATATATATATATATATATAAACTATTTAAAATATGAAATTAAAACAAAAATACACACAGAAAAATCTAGTTACACGAATGTACCTAAAAGAGTACAAATGCCGACCTGCCAACCTTGAAAATTTGTTTTAAGTACCATCAGTGTGGCGGGCGGTCGAGGGGGGCGGGGGGTAAACAGTTTACTGTTTTATGGAACTGTTTAGTTAGGTTTTGCTATTTTTTTATGACATTTTAAAAAAGAAAATAAAAAGTCGAGTACACTTTATGAAAAACTCTTTCTGAATTTTTTTTTATAAACAAATAAAGTGAATGTAAGCATGTATTATGTGCAAAAAAGGGTTAAAATCACAAATCACATTGTAATCTTAAAACAAAAATAAGCCTTTTAAAGCAGAAGTTAAAGTTACTAAGCTAAAAATGAAAATAATAAAAAGCAGAGACTATGGCCTAATGGAGTAAGCTTCCTGCTTGTTTATGTTACTTTGTTAAAATGAGCCAAAGCAAAGTCATTCTTTAACATTTTGTCACAATTAGATTTAATTATATTCATTGCTTTTGAATGTGTAAAATTTCAACATTTCTGTTTCGTAAACATTGTGGGGACTACTTGAATTACTACTTAATTTTTTGGTGACTTAAATTCTGTCTAACAGCAAGTGGACTTTTTTCCATGAATACATTATGCTAGTTAACACTCTGCCCCAGACTCTTTCTGATCCTGTTCTGCTTCTTGACACTTTTCTCCCTTCTCTCGACTGTATTTGTGGAGAAACTACACATATTGATCTGTGGCCCGTCGGGCTGAGGTTTCAGCTGCTGTGTGTTCAGACTCCTCCAGCATCCACACAGAGCCCCTCACAGACTGGAGCAGAGGATCAAAACCCTTCATTGTGTGGCGGCCATTAGTCCATGATCCTCTGCTCTTTCTGTAGGTGATCAGGAAGCTGTTCTCTGCACTTCCTGTGTCACTCCTGCTCACCCTATACAAACAATCAGAAGCATTTATCTAGTCTGATCCTAACAAGACAATCCAGCCATGACTGCTGTGAGTCAGATAAGTGTGTGTCACTGGCCACCTGCTCAGTGTAACCAGGGGTGGCGCTCAATGTCGTCTAAACTGGGCCGATCTGATGCCGCTGCACTGAGGCACCAGCGAATCAGCTGACGGCACTCTGTTACACACAACACAGTGTTCAGGAACACAAAACCACACGCTTCACCTGGATCTGGACCTGATTTCTGTCTCTTGCCTGTCGACAGCTCTCTAGGAAAGAGCAGTCTGCTTTTGGAGGTGACCCTCAATGCGCCTCTGAAGGGGAAACAGCTGCACAGGATGTTGTAGAGCGTCACCCCCACTGACCAAACCGTAGCCGGTCCCGCATGATAACGGTGATGCCGAAACCACTCAGGAGGGGCGTACTGAAGAGTGCCTGAGAGACCCAACAAGACCACAAACATCATCTGAAGAGGCCCCAGTCCAAACAGATTCCCTTCGCTCGATCATCAAAAGTCCACAAACAAACACAGATCACTGCAAGGAGATCAAACCAACCTGCAAAGTGTTTGTAGGCCGAGTCTTTCAGCAGATCTCCACAGCCGAAGTCCAGCAGCTTGATGTCATGTGAGTCTGTGGAGATCAGCAGGTTCTCTGGTTTGACGTCCCGGTGCAGGACTCCACGGCTCTCGCAGTGTTTCAGCGCCGTGATCAGCTGCAGCAGCACTTTCTTGGCCAGACTCTCCTCCAGGCGTCCGTTCTCCTCACAGAAACTCTCCAGATCTTGGCAAGGAAGCGGGCGCTCCAGGATCATGGTGTAGCGTCTGGGACGGTCAAACCACTCCAGCAGCTTCAGGACGTTGGGGCAGGCAGGAGCCGAATTGACCAGGGTCATCAACGCCACCTCCAGCGGCAGCCGACCCTGACCTTCCTGCAGGACAAACGCTCCGTTATATCCAGCGCTGAATCAGACCAAACAGAGCAACAGATTCACTCTCAACTCACAACTCTCAGTCTCTGTGTTCCTCGTTTAGAGACGTACTTGATGGCAACCTGTAGACAGATGAAGCACAGTAAACCACGCTGCCTAATTATCACCCATGAGGGACATTTACTGACATCAACATTTCTAAAAGCTGTTTAACTGCAGGAGGTAAGAAAATGTCTCACTGGCAGTCCATCAGACCTGCGGGTCCCAGCATACACAGAGCCGAATCCTCCTCGCCCCAGCAATGGGCCCTTCACATACGCTTCTGCAACACACAAGATCACAAGAAACGTCTTTAACAGAAAACATGCTGCAGCATCTAAACCTGTTACAGAACGTTACTGTAATTCAGCTGAAGAACATTTTCAGTGACTAATCATTGATTGAGTCTTTAATCAGGTGTTTAATATGAGTGTATCTGACCTCTGCGGGAGCGTTTGGCAGCTCTTCTGTATGAAGGAGACGGATGCTCATCCTCCTGGCTGCCGCTCTGCCACTTCCTCTTCCTGTGAGGCTGATCTGTGGACACAGAAACGGCCAACTCTGAAGGCAGAGGTGCGATGTATCCAGGCAGCTCTTGGCTCAGCGGCTGGTTTGGGTTTGGCAGCGGTTCCTGAGCGCCGTCACCAGAGCCACGTCTCTCAAGCTCCTGATCATCCGTCTGAGAGACAGCAGCACTCCTGGATCTGGAGCAGCCCGAGCCTGCAATATTACACACATCAAACACTTACAGCCTTTATTAGCAACATTTATTAATAATCAACCACCAATGGTACTGCTCACATCCAATTAGGTTACTTTACATTTTAATTGTCTTGAATTGCATTTGAGCAGCTCTATAATTTTCCAGCATTATAATTGTGTCAAAGAATTAAACACATATTTCACTGATTTTCATACACAGGGAATAAAATACATGTGATCAGTGAGCTGGTAGAAATGTGTGATTAAATGAGTTAACCTGCACACATTTCTTCACATCACTTCATTAACACAATGAACAACATCGTACTATAATAACATACCAATAATAAACAAACTAAATTAAAACACTCACCTCGTCTTTCACCCAAATGAGCCATTGACAAACTCCTCCAAGCTCCAATCAAAACAAGAAATTAATCAACAAAAAGGTAATTAATTAATCAATTAATTAATTACAGAAAGAAAGAAAGAAAGAAAGAAAGAAAGAAAGAAAGAAAGAAAGAAAGAAAAATCTGAAATAAGAAGAGAAAAATAGAATAAGTCTTTCCTCAGAAATAATCAGAAATCCTTCAAAAATAAAACTCTACTCAAAGAAAAATCCTCCGATCTCCTAAAATAAAAGTCTCTTCTCTGAACTCCGTCGAAAATCACAATCTCAGCACAGAAAATGTTCTCCAGAAGTCTCTGAAGTCGCCTCGTCTCTCAACCAGCAGATATCGATCAGATCATAACACGCGTCGCTATAGCAACTACAATTCGCGTGCGTGAGTTCAAAACTATTGAAAACCTTAATAAACTCTAATTCAGTTTAACCAGAGCTCATTATAGCATCTCTGATATATACTGATTTATGCCTTTATTAATAAATCTCACAAGTTAATATAAAAAAGTATATAAAAATTCAATGTATAAGATAAATGTGTGCGCTCGCGCTTTTGCGCACGCGACGTCAGGCGAGCATAAGTGAATCTAATTGTAGTTGCTATAGCGACGCGTGTTATGTTATGATTTCGGCATAAATATTTGTACACGTTTTCAACTAAAACCTTGATATATAACGTAATGTTGTTGTAGAATATTGTTGTGAATAATTCCTAACCATAAAGTGCTCAGAAATGGTTAAAAAAAATTATTAATATATATTGTCTTTCTCCCAGCCAACATGTCCATGTGGGTCCCGCATGGGATTTATCTGGGCTATGTGGGTGTCAACTGGGCATGGGCTCAGAGTGGGGACTTTGATGGGCTGAATGTGTGCCCAGCTTGGATACAGTTGTGGAACCCAGTTAGGCTGCCCATTATTGTTTAT
The DNA here is from genome assembly GCF_003368295.1 of Carassius auratus. Taxonomy (NCBI): domain Eukaryota; kingdom Metazoa; phylum Chordata; class Actinopteri; order Cypriniformes; family Cyprinidae; genus Carassius; species Carassius auratus. Next base: position 32,941,046 of record NC_039251.1, read on the forward strand.
TTGTGGGTCTCAGATGGGCCACATTTGGGCTATATTAGGATATATTTATATGTACATAATTTTTTTCACATTATTTATTTTGATGCAGTTATGGGTAGCTACATAACCCTAATAATTAAATATATTTAATTGTTCAGGCCCTGGAATAATACCATTTCATTCTGTTCTGTTCAAGTATTTTTGTATTAACACTTTCTATGAAGCCCATATTATACATTATAAGGGTATCCTTAAAGCATTATAAGGACTGCATTATGATACAACTTATAATATGTTGGATCATCTCATGAATATTCATAAGAACAAGTTTAATATATTTACTTATTTGTGGTTATAGCTTTTAAGAGTATGATTATTTATAATCTCTTGTTAAACACAGCTCAGGACCTAGTCAAAACCATTTAAAAGCTACATGCAGGTAGGAGCAATGGGCATGCCAAAAGGCGGGGAACATGCCAAAAGGTTTCTCATTGGTGAAACGAAAGGCGGGGAACACGCCTAAAGGTTTCTCATTGGTGAAACGAAAGGCGGGGAACAGGCCAAAAGGTTTCTCATTGGTGAAACGAAAGGCAGGGAACGTGCCGAAAGGTTTCTCATTGGTCAAACGAAAGGCGGGGAACATGCCAAAAGGTTTCTCATTGATGAAACGAAAGGCGGGGAACATGTCGAAAGGTTTCTCATTAGTCAAACGAAAGGCGGGGAACACGGCAAAAGGTTTCTCATTGGTGAAACGAAAGGCGGGGAACGTGCCGAAAGGTTTCTCATTAGTCAAACGAAAGGCGGGAAACACGCCAAAAGGTTTCTCATTAGTCAAACGAAAGGCGGGGAACACGCCAAAAGGTTTCTCATTGGTGAAACGAAAGGCGGGGAACATGTCGAAAGGTTTCTCATTAGTCAAACGAAAGGCGGGGCACACGCCAAAAGGTTTCTCATTGGTGAAACGAAAGGCGGGGAACGTGCCGAAAGGTTTCTCATTGGTGAAACGAAAGGCGGGGGAACATGCTAAAATGCTTCTCATTGGTGAAACGAAAGGCGGGGAACGTGCCGAAAGGTTTCTCATTGGTGAAACGAAAGGCGGGGAACATGCCAAAAGGTTTCTCATTGGTGAAACGAAAGGCGGGGAACACGCCAAAAGGTTTCTCATTGGTGAAACGAAAGGCGGGGAACGTGCCGAAAGGTTTCTCATTAGTCAAACGAAAGGCGGGGAACACGCCAAAAGGTTTCTCATTAGTCAAACGAAAGGCGGGGAACACGCCAAAAGGTTTCTCATTGGTGAAACGAAAGGCGGGGAACATGTCGAAAGGTTTCTCATTAGTCAAACGAAAGGCGGGGAACACGCCAAAAGGTTTCTCATTGGTGAAACGAAAGGCGGGGAACACGGCAAAATGCTTCTCATTGGTGAAACGAAAGGCGGGGAACGTGCCGAAAGGTTTCTCATTGGTGAAACGAAAGGCGGGGAACGTGCCAAAAGGGTTCTCATTGGTGAAACGAAAGGTGGGGAACGTGCCAAAAGGTTTGTCATTGGTGAAACAAAAGTAAGGCAACATGCTAAAAGGTTTCTCATTGGTGAAATGAAAGGTGGGGGCCTTTTCAATTAAATTCAACTTGAGAGAGTGAGTATTACTGTTATACCATGGCACAGTACGTTTTTCTCTAACCTTTTCAATTTGATGGGGGCAACAGCTTCTAATGTATTAGAGAAAATAGTGCCCATGTTGCCAGTCATTTCATAGTTCATGTGTAGTTTTAGGTAAAAATAGCAGTTGAGATAGATCAGGCAGGCTATTTGCGAATCTGTCTATAGACGGTAACGCTGAGACATATAGTTAATATCAGTGATACGCAGCATGCACAATACAAGGACATGGTCTGTAATATTATTACATTGAGGTACGATTTCTATATCATTAAGATTGATTCCATGCGATATAATTAAATCTAGCGATGATTAAAACGATGAGTGGGCTCTGTGACATTTTGCTTGACTCCAAAAGAGTTTATTAGGTCAGTAAACGCAAGTCCTAATGCATCATTTGAATTGTCAACGTGAATAATAAAATCTCCCATGATTAGCAACTTATCAACTGTAACCAGAAGGTCTGAGAGGAAATCTGCAAATTATTTTAAGAATTCTGGAGGCCTTCTGCCTGATAGAGAAAAATATATAGTTGACAAAACAAAAAAAAGTGTCATAAGAGTTTAGTTACCCTCTGTCAAGTGACATTAACCAATTTAGCAAACAGACAAAGCTTTATCAAAGAATAATGCTTAACCTTTTTAATAAAGGAAGCAGACACAGCTTTATCCACTAAAACATTTATTTAGATTTTAGCTTCAGTTGCCAATTCAAGTCAAATAAAATAAATAAATAAATAAACCACTCATTCATTCATTCATTTATGCGGAAGTAGCAGTCTATAGAACAGAAGCCAGCAAGCTCTTCGTCTGAACAGAACGCTGTGAAGACCCCCTTCGTTTCTTGGCCACAGTATCCAGTGGTGTTTTTGTAGATGCATCTGCAGCCATCACACCTCACATCTGGACCGACAGACTTCCAGTCAACGATTCCTACCAAAATAAATACATGTAAATAAAATCTCTGAATTAATGTAATAAACTTTCTAAATATCTTTAAAAAACTTGTTCAGTTAATAAAAGTGTAAATATACATAATGTCCAGCCAGGTAAAGTGAGCTCTTCTTTGAAAACTGATGCCATAAAACTTTCTGCACACTAGTGACAGAGTGAGAAAGCCTCCTTCTCCTTCTTTATAGACAACATCTAGAAGAATGTCTGAGCAGCTCTGATGGTAGCTGAATAATAACAAAAAAAAAATAAAATAAAAAAATATATATATATATATATATATATATATATATATATATATATATATATATATATATATATATATATAAACTATTTAAAATATGAAATTAAAACAAAAATACACACAGAAAAATCAAGTTACACGAATGTACCTAAAAGAGTACAAATGCCGACCTGCCAACCTTGAAAATTTGTTTTAAGTACCATCAGTGTGGCGGGCGGTCGAGGGGGGCGGGGGGTAAACAGTTTACTGTTTTATGGAACTGTTTAGTTAGGTTTTGCTATTTTTTTATGACATTTTAAAAAAGAAAATAAAAAGTCGAGTACACTTTATGAAAAACTCTTTCTGAATTTTTTTTTATAAACAAATAAAGTGAATGTAAGCATGTATTATGTGCAAAAAAGGGTTAAAATCACAAATCACATTGTAATCTTAAAACAAAAATAAGCCTTTTAAAGCAGAAGTTAAAGTTACTAAGCTAAAAATGAAAATAATAAAAAGCAGAGACTATGGCCTAATGGAGTAAGCTTCCTGCTTGTTTATGTTACTTTGTTAAAATGAGCCAAAGCAAAGTCATTCTTTAACATTTTGTCACAATTAGATTTAATTATATTCATTGCTTTTGAATGTGTAAAATTTCAACATTTCTGTTTCGTAAACATTGTGGGGACTACTTGAATTACTACTTAATTTTTTGGTGACTTAAATTCTGTCTAACAGCAAGTGGACTTTTTTCCATGAATACATTATGCTAGTTAACACTCTGCCCCAGACTCTTTCTGATCCTGTTCTGCTTCTTGACACTTTTCTCCCTTCTCTCGACTGTATTTGTGGAGAAACTACACATATTGATCTGTGGCCCGTCGGGCTGAGGTTTCAGCTGCTGTGTGTTCAGACTCCTCCAGCATCCACACAGAGCCCCTCACAGACTGGAGCAGAGGATCAAAACCCTTCATTGTGTGGCGGCCATTAGTCCATGATCCTCTGCTCTTTCTGTAGGTGATCAGGAAGCTGTTCTCTGCACTTCCTGTGTCACTCCTGCTCACCCTATACAAACAATCAGAAGCATTTATCTAGTCTGATCCTAACAAGACAATCCAGCCATGACTGCTGTGAGTCAGATAAGTGTGTGTCACTGGCCACCTGCTCAGTGTAACCAGGGGTGGCGCTCAATGTCGTCTAAACTGGGCCGATCTGATGCCGCTGCACTGAGGCACCAGCGAATCAGCTGACGGCACTCTGTTACACACAACACAGTGTTCAGGAACACAAAACCACACGCTTCACCTGGATCTGGACCTGATTTCTGTCTCTTGCCTGTCGACAGCTCTCTAGGAAAGAGCAGTCTGCTTTTGGAGGTGACCCTCAATGCGCCTCTGAAGGGGAAACAGCTGCACAGGATGTTGTAGAGCGTCACCCCCACTGACCAAACCGTAGCCGGTCCCGCATGATAACGGTGATGCCGAAACCACTCAGGAGGGGCGTACTGAAGAGTGCCTGAGAGACCCAACAAGACCACAAACATCATCTGAAGAGGCCCCAGTCCAAACAGATTCCCTTCGCTCGATCATCAAAAGTCCACAAACAAACACAGATCACTGCAGGGAGATCAAACCAACCTGCAAAGTGTTTGTAGGCCGAGTCTTTCAGCAGATCTCCACAGCCGAAGTCCAGCAGCTTGATGTCATGTGAGTCTGTGGAGATCAGCAGGTTCTCTGGTTTGACGTCCCGGTGCAGGACTCCACGGCTCTCGCAGTGTTTCAGCGCCGTGATCAGCTGCAGCAGCACTTTCTTGGCCAGACTCTCCTCCAGGCGTCCGTTCTCCTCACAGAAACTCTCCAGATCTTGGCAAGGAAGCGGGCGCTCCAGGATCATGGTGTAGCGTCTGGGACGGTCAAACCACTCCAGCAGCTTCAGGACGTTGGGGCAGGCAGGAGCCGAATTGACCAGGGTCATCAACGCCACCTCCAGCGGCAGCCGACCCTGACCTTCCTGCAGGACAAACGCTCCGTTATATCCAGCGCTGAATCAGACCAAACAGAGCAACAGATTCACTCTCAACTCACAACTCTCAGTCTCTGTGTTCCTCGTTTAGAGACGTACTTGATGGCAACCTGTAGACAGATGAAGCACAGTAAACCACGCTGCCTAATTATCACCCATGAGGGACATTTACTGACATCAACATTTCTAAAAGCTGTTTAACTGCAGGAGGTAAGAAAATGTCTCACTGGCAGTCCATCAGACCTGCGGGTCCCAGCATACACAGAGCCGAATCCTCCTCGCCCCAGCAATGGGCCCTTCACATACGCTTCTGCAACACACAAGATCACAAGAAACGTCTTTAACAGAAAACATGCTGCAGCATCTAAACCTGTTACAGAACGTTACTGTAATTCAGCTGAAGAACATTTTCAGTGACTAATCATTGATTGAGTCTTTAATCAGGTGTTTAATATGAGTGTATCTGACCTCTGCGGGAGCGTTTGGCAGCTCTTCTGTATGAAGGAGACGGATGCTCATCCTCCTGGCTGCCGCTCTGCCACTTCCTCTTCCTGTGAGGCTGATCTGTGGACACAGAAACGGCCAACTCTGAAGGCAGAGGTGCGATGTATCCAGGCAGCTCTTGGCTCAGCGGCTGGTTTGGGTTTGGCAGCGGTTCCTGAGCGCCGTCACCAGAGCCACGTCTCTCAAGCTCCTGATCATCCGTCTGAGAGACAGCAGCACTCCTGGATCTGGAGCAGCCCGAGCCTGCAATATTACACACATCAAACACTTACAGCCTTTATTAGCAACATTTATTAATAATCAACCACCAATGGTACTGCTCACATCCAATTAGGTTACTTTACATTTTAATTGTCTTGAATTGCATTTGAGCAGCTCTATAATTTTCCAGCATTATAATTGTGTCAAAGAATTAAACACATATTTCACTGATTTTCATACACAGGGAATAAAATACATGTGATCAGTGAGCTGGTAGAAATGTGTGATTAAATGAGTTAACCTGCACACATTTCTTCACATCACTTCATTAACACAATGAACAACATCGTACTATAATAACATACCAATAATAAACAAACTAAATTAAAACACTCACCTCGTCTTTCACCCAAATGAGCCATTGACAAACTCCTCCAAGCTCCAATCAAAACAAGAAATTAATCAACAAAAAGGTAATTAATTAATCAATTAATTAATTACAGAAAGAAAGAAAGAAAGAAAGAAAGAAAGAAAGAAAGAAAGAAAGAAAAATCTGAAATAAGAAGAGAAAAATAGAATAAGTCTTTCCTCAGAAATAATCAGAAATCCTTCAAAAATAAAACTCTACTCAAAGAAAAATCCTCCGATCTCCTAAAATAAAAGTCTCTTCTCTGAACTCCGTCGAAAATCACAATCTCAGCACAGAAAATGTTCTCCAGAAGTCTCTGAAGTCGCCTCGTCTCTCAACCAGCAGATATCGATCAGATCATAACACGCGTCGCTATAGCAACTACAATTCGCGTGCGTGAGTTCAAAACTATTGAAAACCTTAATAAACTCTAATTCAGTTTAACCAGAGCTCATTATAGCATCTCTGATATATACTGATTTATGCCTTTATTAATAAATCTCACAAGTTAATATAAAAAAGTATATAAAAATTCAATGTATAAGATAAATGTGTGCGCTCGCGCTTTTGCGCACGCGACGTCAGGCGAGCATAAGTGAATCTAATTGTAGTTGCTATAGCGACGCGTGTTATGTTATGATTTCGGCATAAATATTTGTACACGTTTTCAACTAAAACCTTGATATATAACGTAATGTTGTTGTAGAATATTGTTGTGAATAATTCCTAACCATAAAGTGCTCAGAAATGGTTAAAAAAAATTATTAATATATATTGTCTTTCTCCCAGCCAACATGTCCATGTGGGTCCCGCATGGGATTTATCTGGGCTATGTGGGTGTCAACTGGGCATGGGCTCAGAGTGGGGACTTTGATGGGCTGAATGTGTGCCCAGCTTGGATACAGTTGTGGAACCCAGTTAGGCTGCCCATTATTGTTTATTTGTGGGTCTCAGATGGGCCACATTTGGGCTATATTAGGATATATTTATATTTACATAATTTTTTTCACATTATTTATTTTGATGCAGTTATGGGTAGCTACATAACCCTAATAATTAAATATATTTAATTGTTCAGGCCCTGGAATAATACCATTTCATTCTGTTCTGTTCAAGTATTTTTGTATTAACACTTTCTATGAAGCCCATATTATACATTATAAGGGTATCCTTAAAGCATTATAAGGACTGCATTATGATACAACTTATAATATGTTGGATCATCTCATGAATATTCATAAGAACAAGTTTAATATATTTACTTATTTGTGGTTATAGCTTTTAAGAGTATGATTATTTATAATCTCTTGTTAAACACAGCTCAGGACCTAGTCAAAACCATTTAAAAGCTACATGCAGGTAGGAGCAATGGGCATGCCAAAAGGCGGGGAACATGCCAAAAGGTTTCTCATTGGTGAAACGAAAGGCGGGGAACACGCCTAAAGGTTTCTCATTGGTGAAACGAAAGGCGGGGAACAGGCCAAAAGGTTTCTCATTGGTGAAACGAAAGGCAGGGAACGTGCCGAAAGGTTTCTCATTGGTCAAACGAAAGGCGGGGAACATGCCAAAAGGTTTCTCATTGATGAAACGAAAGGCGGGGAACATGTCGAAAGGTTTCTCATTAGTCAAACGAAAGGCGGGGAACACGCCAAAAGGTTTCTCATTGGTGAAACGAAAGGCGGGGAACGTGCCGAAAGGTTTCTCATTAGTCAAACGAAAGGCGGGAAACACGCCAAAAGGTTTCTCATTAGTCAAACGAAAGGCGGGGAACACGCCAAAAGGTTTCTCATTGGTGAAACGAAAGGCGGGGAACATGTCGAAAGGTTTCTCATTAGTCAAACGAAAGGCGGGGCACACGCCAAAAGGTTTCTCATTGGTGAAACGAAAGGCGGGGAACGTGCCGAAAGGTTTCTCATTGGTGAAACGAAAGGCGGGGGAACATGCTAAAATGCTTCTCATTGGTGAAACGAAAGGCGGGGAACGTGCCAAAAGGTTTCTCATTGGTGAAACGAAAGGCGGGGAACATGCCAAAAGGTTTCTCATTGGTGAAACGAAAGGCGGGGAACACGCCAAAAGGTTTCTCATTGGTGAAACGAAAGGCGGGGAACGTGCCGAAAGGTTTCTCATTAGTCAAACGAAAGGCGGGGAACACGCCAAAAGGTTTCTCATTAGTCAAACGAAAGGCGGGGAACACGCCAAAAGGTTTCTCATTGGTGAAACGAAAGGCGGGGAACATGTCGAAAGGTTTCTCATTAGTCAAACGAAAGGCGGGGAACACGCCAAAAGGTTTCTCATTGGTGAAACGAAAGGCGGGGAACACGGCAAAATGCTTCTCATTGGTGAAACGAAAGGCGGGGAACGTGCCGAAAGGTTTCTCATTGGTGAAACGAAAGGCGGGGAACGTGCCAAAAGGTTTCTCATTGGTGAAACGAAAGGTGGGGAACGTGCCAAAAGGTTTGTCATTGGTGAAACAAAAGTAAGGCAACATGCTAAAAGGTTTCTCATTGGTGAAATGAAAGGTGGGGGCCTTTTCAATTAAATTCAATTATTTATTTTTTTGTGCTTTGTACAATACAAATCATTACAAAGCAACTTTAAAGGAAATAACATTTCTACAATGTTTAGTAGTAGCTTATAAGTGGTGACTGTCAGTTTGTGCGCGCATGAAAATTAATACAAGACGTAGTCAGCCAGATGGTGAATATTATTAACAGCAATTATTATGATGCAGTCACACTTGTAGCAATATTTGTTAGTTCTGTTTGTTGATTCAGGATAAGCATCAGGGTCAGCATCAAATAGAGACATCATTAGCATAGCTGCTGTTCCAACAAAGTAAAATTAATTAGTTTAACCCAAGCTAAAGAATAAGAATGCGCATTTGATCAGATGCAACTACACTCACAATTTAAGAGCTGCATTATTCGAATGCTTGGCGAAAGAGATGCATTTTTAATATATAGATTTAAACAGAGCGAGTGTGTCTGAACCCCGAACATTATCAGGAAGGCTATTCCAGAGTTTGGGAGCCAAATGTGAAAAAGCTCTACCTTCCTAGGACTTTGCTATCCTAGGAACTACCGAAAGTCCAGCGTTTTACCTTAGGGAGCGTGACGAATTATAACGTGGTATAAGGCTAGTTAGGTACGCAGGAGCTAAACCATTTAGGGCCTTATAGGTAAGTAATGATAATTTGTAACTGATATGGAACTCAATAGGTAGCCAGTGCAGAGACTGTAAAATTGGGGTAATATGATCATATTTTCTTGACCTGGTAAAGACTCTAGCTGCTGAATTTTGGACTACCTGTAGCTTGTTTATTGAAGAAGCAGGACAACCACCTAGAAGTGCATTACAAAAGTCCAGTCTAGAGGTCATGAATGTATGAACTAGCTTTTCTGCTTCAGAAACCGATAACATGTTTCATAGCTTGGCAATGTTTCTAAGATGGAAGAATGCAATTTTTGTAACATGGGAAATATGATTTTCAAAAGACAAGTTGCTTTCAAATATAACAGATTTTTGACTGTAGAGGTAGTAACAGTACATCCGTCTAATTGCAGATTGTAATTACAAGATTCTGTGTACATTTTTTTGTTGCAATATTTAATATCTCTGTCTTATCCGAATTTAATAGGATAAAATTATTGGTCATCCAATCTTTTAAATTTTTAACACACTCTGTTATATTAGATAATTTAGAAGTTGAATCTGGTCTCGTTGAGATATATAGCTGAGTATCATTAGCATATCAGTGGAAGCTAATTCCGTATTTTCTAATAATATTACAAAGGGGCAACATGTATATTGAAAATATAAGTGGACCTAGGACGGATCCTTGTGGCACTCCACATTTTACTGGTGATAAATGAGATGATTCCCCATTTAAATAAACAAAATGGTAGCGATCGGACAGGTAGGATCTAAACCATCTTAGAGCCTGCCCTTGAATGCCTCTATAGATTAGTAATTGATCTATGAGTATGTCATGATCTATGGTGTTGAATGTAGCACTAAGATCAAGTAAAACTAGCAATGAGATGCAGCCTTGATCTGTCGCAAGAAGCAGGTCATTTGTTCTTTTAACAAGTGCAGTTTCGGTGCTATGGTGGGGGCTGAAACCTGACTGAAATTCTTCGTACAGAAAAATTTTTTTTGCAGGAAGGAGTTCAATTGAGCAGATACAACTTTTTCTAAAATTTTAGACATAAATGGAAGATTTGAAATAGGGCTATAATTTGCCAGTTCACTAAGATCTAATTTTGGTTTCTTAATAAGAGGCTTAATAACCGCCAGCTTGAATGGTTTTGGGACGTGACCTAAAGATAACGATGAGTAAATGATATTGAGAATTGGTTCTTCAGCTACAGGTAACAACTCTTTCAGTAATTTAGTGGGTACAGGATCTAATAAACATGTTGTTGGTTTAGTTACAGTGATAAGTTTATTTAGCTCTTCTTGTCCTATATTTGTAGGCACTGCAGTTTATCTTTGGGTGCGTTGAATGAAACTGAAGTGTTAGAGGCTGTAGAATTTACATTCGCTATTGTATTTCAAATGTTATCTATTTTATCAGTGAAGAAATTCATAAAGTCATTACTATTAAACGTTGATGGAATATTTGAATCAGGTGTCATCTGGTAATTTGTTAATTTATCCACTGTGTTAAATAAAAACCTTGGATTGTTTTGGTTATTTTCAATGAGTTTGTGTATATGCTCTGCCCCAGCAGTTTTTAGAGCCTGTCTATAGCTGGACATACTGTTTTTCCATGCAATTCTAAAAACTTCCAAGTTAGTTTTTCTCGGTGACATTTTGCTTGACTCCAAAAGAGTTTATTAGGTCAGTAAACGCAAGTCCTAATGCATCATTTGAATTGTCAACGTGAATATTAAAATCTCCCATGATTAGCAACTTATCAACTGTAACCAGAAGGTCTGGGAGGAAATCTGCAAATTCTTTTAAGAATTCTGGAGGCCTTCTGCCTGATAGAGAAAAATATATAGTTGACAAAACAAAAAAATTGTCATAAGAGTTTAGTTACCCTCTGTCAAGTGACATGAACCAATTTAGCAAACAGACAAAGCTTTATCAAAGAATAATGCTTAACCTTTTTATCAAAGCAAACAGACACAACTTTATCCACTAAAACATTTATTTAGATTGTTTTTTAATTATAACGTGGTATAAGGCTAGTTAGGTACGCAGGAGCTAAACCATTTAGGGCCTTATAGGTAAGTAATGATAATTTGTAACTGATATGGAACTCAATAGGTAGCCAGTGCAGAGACTGTAAAATTGGGGTAATATGATCATATTTTCTTGACCTGGTAAAGACTCTAGCTGCTGAATTTTGGACTACCTGTAGCTTGTTTATTGAAGAAGCAGGACAACCACCTAGAAGTGCATTACAAAAGTCCAGTCTAGAGGTCATGAATGTATGAACTAGCTTTTCTGCTTCAGAAACCGATAACATGTTTCATAGCTTGGCAATGTTTCTAAGATGGAAGAATGCAATTTTTGTAACATGGGAAATATGATTTTCAAAAGACAAGTTGCTTTCAAATATAACAGATTTTTGACTGTAGAGGTAGTAACAGTACATCCGTCTAATTGCAGATTGTAATTACAAGATTCTGTGTACATTTTTTTGTTGCAATATTTAATATCTCTGTCTTATCCGAATTTAATAGGATAAAATTATTGGTCATCCAATCTTTTAAATTTTTAACACACTCTGTTATATTAGATAATTTAGAAGTTGAATCTGGTCTCGTTGAGATATATAGCTGAGTATCATTAGCATATCAGTGGAAGCTAATTCCGTATTTTCTAATAATATTACAAAGGGGCAACATGTATATTGAAAATATAAGTGGACCTAGGACGGATCCTTGTGGCACTCCACATTTTACTGGTGATAAATGAGATGATTCCCCATTTAAATAAACAAAATGGTAGCGATCGGACAGGTAGGATCTAAACCATCTTAGAGCCTGCCCTTGAATGCCTCTATAGATTAGTAATTGATCTATGAGTATGTCATGATCTATGGTGTTGAATGTAGCACTAAGATCAAGTAAAACTAGCAATGAGATGCAGCCTTGATCTGTCGCAAGAAGCAGGTCATTTGTTATTTTAACAAGTGCAGTTTCGGTGCTATGGTGGGGGCTGAAACCTGACTGAAATTCTTCGTACAGAAAAAAATTTTTTGCAGGAAGGAGTTCAATTGAGCAGATACAACTTTTTCTAAAATTTTAGACATAAATGGAAGATTTGAAATAGGGCTATAATTTGCCAGTTCACTAAGATCTAATTTTGGTTTCTTAATAAGAGGCTTAATAACCGCCAGCTTGAATGGTTTTGGGACGTGACCTAAAGATAACGATGAGTAAATGATATTGAGAATTGGTTCTTCAGCTACAGGTAACAACTCTTTCAGTAATTTAGTGGGTACAGGATCTAATAAACATGTTGTTGGTTTAGTTACAGTGATAAGTTTATTTAGCTCTTCTTGTCCTATATTTGTAGGCACTGCAGTTTATCTTTGGGTGCGTTGAATGAAACTGAAGTGTTAGAGGCTGTAGAATTTACATTCGCTATTGTATTTCAAATGTTATCTATTTTATCAGTGAAGAAATTCATAAAGTCATTACTATTAAACGTTGATGGAATATTTGAATCAGGTGTCATCTGGTAATTTGTTAATTTATCCACTGTGTTAAATAAAAACCTTGGATTGTTTTGGTTATTTTCAATGAGTTTGTGTATATGCTCTGCCCCAGCAGTTTTTAGAGCCTGTCTATAGCTGGACATACTGTTTTTCCATGCAATTCTAAAAACTTCCAAGTTAGTTTTTCTCGGTGACATTTTGCTTGACTCCAAAAGAGTTTATTAGGTCAGTAAACGCAAGTCCTAATGCATCATTTGAATTGTCAACGTGAATATTAAAATCTCCCATGATTAGCAACTTATCAACTGTAACCAGAAGGTCTGGGAGGAAATCTGCAAATTCTTTTAAGAATTCTGGAGGCCTTCTGCCTGATAGAGAAAAATATATAGTTGACAAAACAAAAAAATTGTCATAAGAGTTTAGTTACCCTCTGTCAAGTGACATGAACCAATTTAGCAAACAGACAAAGCTTTATCAAAGAATAATGCTTAACCTTTTTATCAAAGCAAACAGACACAACTTTATCCACTAAAACATTTATTTAGATTTTAGTTTCAGTTGCCAATTCAAGTCAAATAAAATAAATAAATAAATAAACCACTCATTCATTCATTCATCCATTTATGCGGAAGTAGCAGTCTGTAGAACAGAAGCCAGCAAGCTCTTCGTCTGAACAGAACGCTGTGAAGACCCCCTTCGTTTCATGGCCACAGTATCCAGTGGTGTTTTTGTAGATGCATCTGCAGCCATCACACCTCACATCTGGACCGACAGACTTCCAGTCAACGATTCCTACGAAAATAAATAAATAAAATCTCTGTAATGTAATAAACTTTCTAAATATCTTAAAAAAAACTTGTTCAGTTAATAAAAGTGTAAATATACATAATGTCCAGCCAGGTAAAGTGAGCTCTTCTTTGAAAACTGATGCCATAAAACTTTCTGCACACTAGTGACAGAGTGAGAAAGGCTCCTTCTCCTTCTTTATAGACAACATCTAGAAGAATGTCTGAGCAACTCTGATGGTAGCTGAATAATAACAAAAAAAATAATATATATACAAAACTATTTAAAATATGAAATTAAAACAAAAATACACACAGAAAAATCAAGTTACACGAATGTACCTAAAAGAGTACAAATGCCGACCTGCCAACATTGGAAATTTGTTTTAAGTACCATCAGTGTGGCGGGCGGTTGAGGGGGGCGGGGGGTAAACAGTTTACTGTTTTATGGAACTGTTTAGTTAGGTTTTGCTATTTTTTTATGACATTTTAAAAAATAAAATAAAAAGTCGAGTACACTTTATGAAAAACTCTTTCTGAATTTTTTTTTATAAACAAATAAAGTGAATGTAAGCATGTATTATGTGCAAAAAAAGGGTTAAAATCACAAATCACATTGTAATCTTAAAACAAAAATTATTTTAAAGCAGAATTTAAAGTTACTAAGCTAAAAATGAAAATAATAAAAAGCAGAGACTAGGGCCTAATGGAGTAAGCTTCCTGCTTGTTTATGTTACTTTGTTAAAATGAGCCAAAGCAAAGTCATTCTTTAACATTTTGTCACAATTTGATTTAATTATATTCATTGCTTTTGAATGTGTAAAATTTCAACATTTCTGTTTCGTAAACATTGTGGGGACTACTTGAATTACTACTTAATTTTTTGGTGACTTAAATTCTGTCTAACACCAAGTGGACTTTTTTCCATGAATACATTATGCTAGTTAACACTCTGCCCCAGACTCTTTCTGATCCTGTTCTGCTTCTTGACACTTTTCTCCCTTCTCTCGACTGTATTTGTGGAGAAACTACACATATTGATCTGTGGCCCGTCGGGCTGAGGTTTCAGCTGCTGTGTGTTCAGACTCCTCCAGCATCCACACAGAGCCCCTCACAGACTGGAGCAGAGGATCAAAACCCTTCATTGTGTGGCGGCCATTAGTCCATGATCCTCTGCTCTTTCTGTAGGTGATCAGGAAGCTGTTCTCTGCACTTCCTGTGTCACTCCTGCTCACCCTATACAAACAATCAGAAGCATTTATCTAGTCTGATCCTAACAAGACAATCCAGCCATGACTGCTGTGAGTCAGATAAGTGTGTGTCACTGGCCACCTGCTCAGTGTAACCAGGGGTGGCGCTCAATGTCGTCTAAACTGGGCCGATCTGATGCCGCTGCACTGAGGCACCAGCGAATCAGCTGACGGCACTCTGTTACACACAACACAGTGTTCAGGAACACAAAACCACACGCTTCACCTGGATCTGGACCTGATTTCTGTCTCTTGCCTGTCGACAGCTCTCTAGGAAAGAGCAGTCTGCTTTTGGAGGTGACCCTCAATGCGCCTCTGAAGGGGAAACAGCTGCACAGGATGTTGTAGAGCGTCACCCCCACTGACCAAACCGTAGCCGGTCCCGCATGATAACGGTGATGCCGAAACCACTCAGGAGGGGCGTACTGAAGAGTGCCTGAGAGACCCAACAAGACCGCAAACATCATCTGAAGAGGCCCCAGTCCAAACAGATTCCCTTCGCTCGATCATCAAAAGTCCACAAACAAACACAGATCACTGCAGGGAGATCAAACCAACCTGCAAAGTGTTTGTAGGCCGAGTCTTTCAGCAGATCTCCACAGCCGAAGTCCAGCAGCTTGATGTCATGTGAGTCTGTGGAGATCAGCAGGTTCTCTGGTTTGACGTCCCGGTGCAGGACTCCACGGCTCTCGCAGTGTTTCAGCGCCGTGATCAGCTGCAGCAGCACTTTCTTGGCCAGACTCTCCTCCAGGCGTCCGTTCTCCTCACAGAAACTCTCCAGATCTTGGCAAGGAAGCGGGCGCTCCAGGATCATGGTGTAGCTGTCATGATTCTGCCCTCGTGTCCTTGATTTTTCCTAGTCTTGAGGCAGGATCATGACAGACCCGTGTTTTGTGTACAAGCACATGGCCTTGCCTTTGGGCCATGTGCTTGTGTTGTCTCGTTCCCTTGCCCCGCCCCCCTTGTTAACCTAGTCGTGTCTTGATTGTCCCATCTGTGCCACCTGTCGTGTCTTGATTGTTCCCCCTATTTAGATCTCCTAGTGTGCTCTGTCTTGCGTCGGTTCATTGTTCATCACTTGAGATTTGTTCCCTAAGGATTCTGATTGTGATTCGTGATAATACCCTGGTAACCCCTTTAAGATACTGTGTCCTGTATACCGTGAGTGTTTATTTGTAGTCAGTGTTCTCTAGTTTTGAGTCTTGGTTTATCTTGCCTTATCAGTCCTGTTTAGTTATTTTTGTATCTGCCCTAGTCCTCGTTTTCCCCCTCGTGGGTTTTTATTTTCCCCTTTTTGTAAATAAACCTGTTTGTGTTGTAAATCCTGTCTGCACCTGAGTTCCTCCCTTACCAAAACCCTGACAGAATGAACCGACCACCAAGGAACTCAGCAGGCAGGAGGGCCTCTGAGCTTCAGCGTCAGGCGGAGTTCCGGAGGCTGTGCTGGACGTCATCCCCCGCCGACAGGAAGGGGGTCACCCTCCCATACTCGCCTGAGGGGGAATGGGTCCTCCGTAATTATGCCCGGCTGTGGGAAAGCATCTCCCAGGAGGAGCCACAGAGGTCCCCTCCACCTACCCAGCTGCCAACGATCCCTGAGGGTCGTGTCCTGGCCGTGGCAACCCTGGGGGATCAGGCAAGCCCCTCCCAGAGTCCTGAGGTGCCCTCCACAGCCAGCAGTCTCCCCGTGAAACGAGGGAGACGGTTTTCATGGGAGTCAACTTCTGAGTCTTCGGCGTCCGAGACTGCCCTGCCCGAGACCAAACTCCCCCAACCCGCCTCTGACCCAGCTGTGGCCTCTGCACCGCGCCCAAGGAGGAAGAGGAGGAAGAGGGGGCCTGCCGGTCCTGTGACCCTGTCTCCTCCCGTGCCAGCAGCGGAGAGCGCTGGCGTGCCCGTGCCAGCAGCGGAGAGCGCTGGCGTGCCCGTGCCAGCAGCGGAGAGCGCTGGCGTGCCCGTGCCAGCAGCGGAGAGCGCTGGCGTGCCCGACCCAGCAGCGGTGAGCGTGCCCGAGCCAGCAGCGGAGAGAGCTGGCGTGCCCGTGCCAGCAGCGGTGAGAGCTGGCGTGCCCGTGCCAGCAGCGGTGAGCGCTGGCGTGCCCGAGCCAGCAGCGGTGAGCGTGTCCGAGCCAGCAGCGGAGAGCGCTGGCGTGCCCGAGCCAGCAGCGGTGAGCGCTGGCGTGCCCGAGCCGGCAAAGAAGAGGGCAGTATGCAAGTCGGCAGTCGTGAGAGCGCAGGAGAGTGCCGCGGCCGACTCTGCAGCAAAGACTTTAGTACAGTGTGTCTCATCTCGTAAGGAGATGCCAATTGTCTTAGCGGCTAAAGCCTTTTCAGATTATTTGTCTAGTCTTGTCCGTATCCTAGAAGTCCCCGTCAGTCCTGTCTTGTCCTCAGACCCTGTCCCCAGAAATCCCGAGTGTCCTGATGTCGTCTCCCCGTGTCCCGTAGATGTCGTCTCCCCGTGTCCCGTGAGTGTTGCCCCGTGTCCTGCTGATGTAGTCATGTATCCTGTTGATGTGGCCCCGTGTCCCGTAGATGTCCCGTGTCCTGTTGTCCCCCCGTGTCCAGTAGATGTTGCCCCGTGTCCCGTAGATGTCCCGTGTCCAGTAGATGTTGTCGTCCCGTGTCCAGCTGTGGTCCCCCCGTGTCCGGCTGTCGTCTCCCCGCGTCCCGTAAGTCTTGCCCCGCGTCCCGTAAGTGTTGCCCCGTGTCCCTTGTCTGCTCCTATCATGTCCCCTGTCAGTTGTCCCGAGACCCCTCCCCGCCCCTCACCACCCAGACCTGCCCGTACCCCCCGTCGTCAGCCTTCGTCCTGTCCTCCTAAGAAGCCGCTCCTTAAGGGAGGGGTTCTGTCATGATTCTGCCCTCGTGTCCTTGATTTTTCCTAGTCTTGAGGCAGGATCATGACAGACCCGTGTTTTGTGTACAAGCACATGGCCTTGCCTTTGGGCCATGTGCTTGTGTT
Source organism: Carassius auratus (assembly GCF_003368295.1). Classification (NCBI taxonomy): domain Eukaryota; kingdom Metazoa; phylum Chordata; class Actinopteri; order Cypriniformes; family Cyprinidae; genus Carassius; species Carassius auratus. Next base: position 32,958,663 of record NC_039251.1, read on the forward strand.
GTCTCGTTCCCTTGCCCCGCCCCCCTTGTTAACCTAGTCGTGTCTTGATTGTCCCATCTGTGCCACCTGTCGTGTCTTGATTGTTCCCCCTATTTAGATTTCCTAGTGTGCTCTGTCTTGCGTCGGTTCATTGTTCATCACTTGAGATTTGTTCCCTAAGGATTGTGATTGTGATTCGTGATAATACCCTGGTAACCCCTTTAAGATACTGTGTCCTGTATACCGTGAGTGTTTATTTGTAGTCAGTGTTCTCTAGTTTTGAGTCTTGGTTTATCTTGCCTTATCAGTCCTGTTTAGTTATTTTTGTATCTGCCCTAGTCCTCGTTTTCCCCCTCGTGGGTTTTTATTTTCCCCTTTTTGTAAATAAACCTGTTTGTGTTGTAAATCCTGTCTGCACCTGAGTTCCTCCCTTACCAAAACCCTGACAGTAGCATCTGGGACGGTCAAACCACTCCAGCAGCTGCAGGACGTTGGGGCAGGCAGGAGCCGAATTGACCAGGGTCATCAACGCCACCTCCAGCAGCAGCCGACCCTGACCTTCCTGCAGGACAAACGCTCCGTTATATCCAGCGCTGAATCAGACCAAACAGAGCAACAGATTCACTCTCAACTCACAACTCTCAGTCTCTGTGTTCCTCGTTTAGAGACGTACTTGATGGCAACCTGTAGACAGATGAAGCACAGTAAACCACGCTGCCTAATTATCACCCGTGAGGGACATTTACTGACATCAACATTTCTAAAAGCTGTTTAACTGCAGGAGGTAAGAAAATGTCTCACTGGCAGTCCATCAGACCTGCGGGTCCCAGCATACACAGAGCCGAATCCTCCTCGCCCCAGCAATGGGCCCTTCACATACGCTTCTGCAACACACAAGATCACAAGAAACGTCTTTAACAGAAAACATGCTGCAGCATCTAAACCTGTTACAGAACGTTACTGTAATTCAGCTGAAGAACATTTTCAGTGACTAATCATTGAGTGAGTCTTTAATCAGGTGTTTAATATGAGTGTATCTGACCTCTGCGGGAGCGTTTGGCAGCTCTTCTGTATGAAGGAGACGGATGCTCATCCTCCTGGCTGCCGCTCTGCCACTTCCTCTTCCTGTGAGGCTGATCTGTGGACACAGAAACGGCCAACTCTGAAGGCAGAGGTGCGATGTATCCAGGCAGCTCTTGGCTCAGCGGCTGGTTTGGGTTTGGCAGCGGTTCCTGAGCGCCGTCACCAGAGCCACGTCTCTCAAGCTCCTGATCATCCGTCTGAGAGACAGCAGCACTCCTGGATCTGGAGCGGCCCGAGCCTGCAATATTACACACATCAAACACTTACAGCCTTTATTAGCAACATTTATTAGTAATCAACCACCAATGGTACTGCTCACATCCAATTAGGTTACTTTACATTTTAATTGTCTTGAACTGCATTTGAGCAGCTCTATAATTTTCCAGCGTTATAATTGTGTCAAAGAATTAAACACATATTTCACTGATTTTCATACACAAGGAATAAAATACATGTGATCAGTGAGCTGGTATAAATGTGTGATTAAATGAGTTAACCTGCACACATTTCTTCACATCACTTCATTAACACAATGAACAACATCGTACTATAATAACATACCAATAATAAACAAACTAAATTAAAACACTCACCTCGTCTTTCACCCAAATGAGCCATTGACAAACTCCAATCAAAACAAGAAATTAATCAACAAAAAGGTAATTAATTAATCAATTAATTAATTACAGAAAGAAAGAAAGAAAGAAAGAAAGAAAGAAAGAAAAATCTGAAATAAGAAGAGAAAAATAGAATAAGTCTTTCCTCAGAAATAATCAGAAATCCTTCAAAAATAAAACTCTACTCAAAGAAAAATCCTCCGATCTCCTAAAATAAAAGTCTCTTCTCTGAACTCCGTCGAAAATCACAATCTCAGCACAGAAAATGTTCTCCAGAAGTCTCTGAAGTCGCCTCGTCTCTCAACCAGCAGATATCGATCAGATCATAACACGCGTCGCTATAGCAACTACAATTCGCGTGCGTGAGTACAAGACTATTGAAAAGATTAATAAACTCTAATTCAGTTTAACCAGAGCTCATTATAGCATCTCTGATATGTACTGATTTATGCCTTTATTAATAAATCTCACAAGTTAATATAAAAAGTATATAAAAATTCAATGTATAAGATAAATGTGTGCGCTCGCGCTTTTGCGCACGCGACATTAGGCGAGCATAAGTGAACCGAATTGTAGTTGCTATAGCGACGCGTGTTATGATATGATTTCGGCATAAATATTTGTACACGTTTTCAACTAAAACCTTGAGATATAACGTAATGTTGTTGTAGAATATTGTTGTGAATAATTCCTATCCATAAAGTGCTCAGAAATGGTTAAAAAAAAATGATTAATAGATATTGTCTTTCTCCCAGCCAACATGTCCATGTGGGTCCCGCATGGGATTTATCTGGGCTATGTGGGTGTCAACTGGGCATGGGCTCAGAGTGGGGACTTTGATGGGCTGAATGTGTGCCCAGCTTGGATACAGTTGTGGACCCAGTTAGGCTGCCCATTATTGTTTATTTGTGGGTCCCAGATGGGCCACATTTGGGCTATATTAGGATATATTTATAGTTACATAATTTTTTTCACATTATTTATTTTTATGCAGTTATGGGTAGCTACATAACCCTAATAATTAAATTGATTTAATTGTATGTATTTCATGTTTTATTCATTAAGGGTTATATCATAATGTAACAATACAAGATTATGTATTTTATGAATAATCCTATTTTATTCATTCATAAGTACCTCAAAGGGTTTTTTGCTGGCCGACCGGCTGGACCATCATGAGGCAGGCGGGAAGAGTCATCGCCATAAAGAAGAACATTTTATGTTTTGAGATGATATGTGTTCTCTGAATATTGTTGTATAGTCTTTCTAATTAAGTACATTAACTCTTTTAAAATTTTATTTTTATATTTACACCATTTATTTTCCACTGGCAAAATGTGTTATCTATGATTTTACTTGTAGGCTATGTTCATTGATGAAATATGGTTAATATTCTGGTAATTCTGTGTTGTTAAAGTTCAGCTTTGAAAAATAAAAGATGAATCATGAATAAAGCTGTTGGTGTGAAGCAATAACTTGTGTTATTGAATATATAACAAAATGAAAAATAATAAAATAATATTACTTTTAAAATTACATTTCTAAACTGAATAGTGTCACTTTTAACTTGTTCATATTACCTTTAGTAGTATAACTATACCTTTGAGTGACATTTTTGTACTGGCACAACTTATAACCATGCATGCTTTTTAATGCTTTTGTGAATGTTTTAGTGGTATTTTAAAATAATTGCCTTTTCTGTTTTTTTTTCTTTACTGTTTTATTTTTTTTTTTTTAGGTATGAACCTGAGAAGTCTGCACAGGCCCTGGAATAATACCATTTCATTCTGTTCTGTTCAAGTATTTTTGTATTAACACTTTCTATGAAGCCCATATTATACATTATAAGGGTATTCTTAAAGCATTATAAGGACTGCATTATAATACAACTTATAATATGTTGGATCATCTCATGAATATTCATAAGAACAAGTTTAATATATTTACTTATTTGTGGTTATAGCTTTTAAGAGTATGATTATTTATAATCTCTTGTTAAACTCAGGACCTAGTCAAAACCATGTGAAAGCTACATGCAGGTAGGAGCAATGGGCATGCCAAAGGTAGGGGGCATTCCAAAAGGTTTCTCATTGGTGAAACAAAAGGTGGCGGGCGTGCCAAAAGGTTTCTCATTGGTAAAACGAAAGATGCGTTTTTAATATATAGATTTAAACAGAGAGAGTGTGTCTGAACCCCGAATATTATCAGGAAGGCTATTCCAGAGTTTGGGAGCCAAATGTGAAAAAGCTCTACCTCCTTTAGTGGACTTTGCTATGCTAGGAACTACCGAAAGTCCAGCATTTTATGACCTTAGGGAGCGTGATGAATTATATAAGGCTAGTTAGGTACGCAGGAGCTAAACCATTTAGGGCCTTATAGGTAAGTAATGATAATTTGTAACTGATATGGAACTCGATAGGTAGCCAGTGCAGAGACTGTAAAATTGGGGTAATATGATCATATTTTCTTGACCTGGTAAAGACTCTAGCTGCTGAATTTTGGACTACCTGTAGCTTGTTTATTGAAGAAGCAGGACAACCATCTAGAAGTGCATTACAATAGTCCAGTCTAGAGGTCATGAATGTATGAACTAGCTTTTCTGCTTCAGAAACAGATAACATGTTTCATAGCTTGGCAATGTTTCAAAGATGGAAGAATGCAATTTTTGTAACATGGGAAATATGATTTTCAAAAGACAAGTTGCTTTCTTATATAACACCCAGATTTTTGACTGTAGAGGTAGTAACAGTACATCCGTCTAGTTGCAGATTGTAATTACAAGATTCTGTGTACGTTTTTTTGTTGCAATATTTAATATCTCTGTCTTATCCGAATTTAATAGGATAAAATTATTGGTCATCCAATCTTTTAAATTTTTAACACACTCTGTTATATTAGATAATTTAGAAGTTGAATCTGGTCTCGTTGAGATATATAGCTGAGTATCATCAGGATAATAGTGGAAGCTAATTCCGTATTTTCTAATAATATTACAAAGGGGCAACGTGTATATTGAAAATATAAGTGGACCTAGGACGGATCCTTGTGGCACTCCACATTTTAATGGTGATAAATGAGATGATTCCCCATTTAAATAAAAAAAATGGTAGCGATCGGACAGGTAGGATCTAAACCATCTTAGAGCCTGCCCTTGAATACCTCTATAGATTAGTAATTGATCTATGAGTATGTCATGATCTATGGTGTTGAATGCAGCACTAAGATCAAGTAAAACTAGCAATGAGATGCAGCCTTGATCTGTCGCAAGAAGCAGGTCATTTGTTATTTTAACAAGTGCAGTTTCGGTGCTATGGTGGGGGCTGAAACCTGACTGAAATTCTTCATACAGATAATTTTTTTTGCAGGAAGGAGATCAATTGAGCAGATACAACTTTTTCAAAAATTTTAGACATAAATGGAAGATTTGAAATAGGCCTATAATTTGCCAGTTCACTAGGATCTAATTTTGGTTTCTTAATAAGAGGCTTAATAACCGCCAGCTTGAATGGTTTTGGGACGTGACCTAAAGATAACGATGAGTAAATGATATTGAGAAGCGGTTCTTCAGCTACAGGTAACAACTCTTTCGTTAATTGTGGAAGATTTGTATTAGTAAGATTTTACTCAATCAAGAATAATCAATGTGAATCAAGCCATTTTGTTGCTAGTTGTTTTTCCATTATAATCCTATAGGTAATGGATAGAAAGTTGCCTACGCCCTGGAATGTTCAGAACTGAGGAGAAACATATGGCCAGAAAGGGCCTATCTTCATACTAAATCAAGCAGAGGGCCTCTCCTCTCCTTGGATGGATGAAAAGTGTAGTCTAAAAGAAAAGTTTGACTATGTGGAACCGCCCCACATCGTGTATATAAGGAGAAACCAAATTGCATTCGAGAGATCTCCTTGCAAGGACCTCTCGGCTTTGTTTTGCTTAAAATAAAGTATTTTCTTCTGAGAGAAAAATCCCTGACTGAGTTCGATTCTTTGGAGAACCGGCAAAATACACCACAGATTTGGCACCCCAGATGGGACTGGTAAGGAGCAGAGTGGACGATTGCTTTTGAGCTGACTGATGAGCAACACACAGTGGTGGCCACCATAGAATAAGGTAAGCATTTTTGCTTATATAATTAGTGTGTGTTGTTGACTGGTCAGTTCTGAGTGGTAAGGACACGTAAAATCTGCTCTTCCAAATTTAGAAAAATAATATGATATCTAAATTGAAAAAGGGGTTTTACTCCAGAAGAAATAACTGCATGCACATATTTGGGTTATTAATAGGAAGGCCTTGTAAGGCAACCTCGATTTAAGACAAATATGGTGTAGGCAGAAAGACATGCTATGCTGTGGGTCTGTGTTTATTGGATAGCTGTGCCAGGTAGGACAGTGATAAACGGATAAGCAGATTAAGGAATCGCGAGGAAAAGTCCCACGGATACCGCTTTGAGAAAGTATAAGTGAAATTCTCGAAGGACAGAAATAGGTGGGCCCTTAAGGAGCTCTAGGTGAGCTGTGTTTTGTTGTGTGGATGTATCTGTGTCCGGACGAATGAATCTGTGAACAAATAAATTCTGTGTTGGGTGGGTAAAAGTTGCGCACCATTCTTGGACCGTCACTTCAGGGTGGCTGGGTGGAGTTGGACGCAACTAGTATCCACTTGAGAGGGATGAATGTATGATGAGCCTTGATAATAAAAGGACAATTAATGACTGATTATCCCTTAGATAAAGGGAAAAAGTATGCAAGAATAAGCACTCTGGCTCAATAAAGAGTGCAGAAAGTGTGAATGAGGTTAGGAAAATAGCATCAATAAAGTTTGAACCAAGATCTATAATAGATTTTTGCATTTAGGATGTCTGGGTGAAAGGGGAGAAAATTTTGTGAGCTCAGCGCAGTGGGAGTGAGAGCAAGGGAGGAAGTTTCCACATTAAAGTTGTATTACATGGGTGGAGCAAGAGGTGCTCTCCCCTCCTGGACCATCACTTGAGAGTGATCAGGTTACAGAGACTGGTGTTGAGAAAGGATAAGTGCAGGAGCCCTAAAACAATAAAGTTAACTGAAGGAAGGTTGTTTTAGAGAAAAATAAATACAAATGTTCCAAGAAATGGACTAATATAGAGATGGCAGATATGGTGGAATGTAGAAATAATAATAAATTAATTAAAATAAGATATGCATTTATTATTTAATAACTTATATTAATAGATGAATTTAAAAGATGCACGTGCTTAAATTTTATATCTAATATGTGAAGACATCTAAAAATTTGTATCTTGTTATCCCTGGGACAGTATGAAAGTTAATCCATTACAGAGTTTCAGAGGTTGGGCTTGTGTAAATGTAAAAAATAAAAGAAATAACTTGTGCAATGTGGAATGAAAGCAAGATTGGGTGACCAAGTTAATAGACATTTTGATTCAAAAGCCATAGGCATTTTACAAAGAGGAAGGGAACTAGTTACTTAAAGAATTAAATTTAATTATTTTATTTACAGTAATAGGAATTATTTTATGTTGGTTAGGAAACATTAATTCACAAATACTAGATTATTCTGAATCATGTATACAAATATAGAAGAAAAATGATGATTGAAGTCTTTATTTTACCATATGCATGTCATGCTGATATAAAAGGAAGGTTTATTTTGTTTTATTGCAGTATACTTAGATAATAAAGGTAGCTGGTTTCTGCATTATGCAAAGAAGAAAAAATGCTTGCTATTTTCCTGCAATGAAGAACTTGCTTTACTAACAAAGAATAAGAGAACTGCGGTTTTCAACCAGATGATTTTGTTTTAATTAAGGGACCACTGAAAGAAGAGGTTGAAAAGTGAAAATTAGGAAAAGAGCTGATTGCTCAGACACAATTTGGTCAGAAGTTACATAGGTACATTTGATTAATGCAGTCTCTGAGTGTTCAAATTTCAGATGACTTTCGGAACAGTGCCTTGACAAAGGAAATCAATGAAATGGAGTCTGTCGAGGAATGGCAAAGCAGCAAACAGCTGAAGAGAGAAGAAGAGGGAGGGGCTGATGGATGTTCCCCTCCCCTCTTGAAAGAGAAGAACACACTTCTAAATTCGCCCATTGGCCTCGGACCATCATGGCCTCCTAACAGTCCCCATATCTACTGATTGGCTTCATCACTCTGTCTCCTCTCCACCAGTAAGCTGGTGTGTGGTGGGCGTTCTGGCGCACTATGGCTGCCGCCGCATCATCCAGGTGGATGCTGCACACTGGTGGTGGATGAGGAGATACCCCCTGTCTATGTAAAGCGCTTTGAGTGCTAGAAAAGCGCTATATAAATGTAAGGAATTATTATTATTATTATTATTATTACACTTCAGCAAGGAGAAGACTGAATTAAAGCAGGAAAAGGTGAATCTTTCACTTGAGACTTTTCCTGAGGGTGAAAAGAACATTATGAAATGCAAAACTCTGGCAGAAAGCAACCAGAAGCCAGACTGAGAAGAAGCAGAGAAACAACGGAGACCGTACACCACAACATCAGGTCTTTGAGTGCCATCACAGATTGACAACCCGGTACAACAGCCCAGGCTGATGATCGAACCAGAAGGACTTCCATCCCTTCAGTGTACAGGTGCTGGCCTAACCTGATTTTACCAAGTGAGACATGTTCCTGGGACAACATCGTTGTTGACCCTGGAACAACATTGTGATTAACCAATCAGATTTGAAGAACCAGTTTATAGATTTTGTGAAGTTTATGCTTAAAATCAGTGTTTGGTGCTTGTACATCAGTGTCATTCATCTATCATTTCCTCTGATTTTAGGGATTACTCATGGTTAAGGTTAGGTTTAGGTGTAGGGATATGGTTAAGAATATATTTTTGGAGTAAAATGTTGTTCCAGGGTCAACAAAATATGTTGACCTAGGAACACATCGGACTTTGCAAAATCAGGACGTGCACAGGTGCTGCATATTCAATGAACACTATAGAGACTGCTTCAAATGTTAAATATTTTATTTCATTATCTTGTTTACTATGTTTTACTCTTGATTATTCACTGGTCTCACAGCACTTCCTTAAATTCTGTGTTTTAACTAACTCTCTCAATCTGCTTTTCAATAGGTACCAGTCCAGCCTCATGTCTTAAAGAAAAAATAATTTTGACAGACAGAAGTTAGTACTTGACTCACCAATCAGATAAACATGGAGCTGGATTTGGCAGAGTAAGACTGTTTCATTAAACAACTAGGGGAAAATGCACAACTGAATTCTTGACAACAATGCTGAGCTCTTTGGGAAAGAAGATAATAAATTAATAAATAAAAAAAGGGTATCTTGATGAACAATAGAAAAAATGTATATGGTTGACAAAATAGAAATATTGGTCACTCCATTTTGTTTTAAGGTAATTTTCTAAGGTAAAACTGAATAAAATAATAATGAATAAAAGATTATTCCAAAGATTCAAAATCATGTAATCACATATACTGTCATCACTGGGGATAACCAGATGGAAATGTTGATGGCCACGGATACAAGATTTGCAGAGATCTCCAATCCTCTTCTCAGAGTCGCTCATGAGCAATAACAAAAAAGTATTTGACTAAACTTTAAATTAGACAAACACATGACATTTGAGAAATGATAATTGGCTCTCTCAAATGCCCAATGCCTAGGCCTAATATTCTAAACAAATTAATCTATGAGATTTTGAGAAAAAAAAAAGGGGGAGTGAAAGTGTGTAAAAAAGTATGAATGATGGTGTTGTATGGCATGAAAGAGAGTGTCTGACGAGACACTGAGGCAATTCAATCAATTTGCCCAAACAGCTGTATACAAATTCGATTGTGGGCCCACAGGGCAAACTTATGCCCAGAAAAATAATGACCATGGATGAATTTGGTTAAGTTTCCTGGTCAGTACCAAGGTCTTTGTTGTGGCAGAAAGAAAAACACTGCCACACATGCGCAGCGTATAACATGGGAAGGCAGAGCAAAGCACGCTTGCTCTGTCTACCCAACATCTAACTTTCTTTTCAGCATATCATGATGGAGCTGATTGTGTCAAAAGGATGAAATATTATCTTTCTGACTGTTAAAATAAATACAGTGGGTTGAGTGTTTTCCAGGTCAAAAGGCCTATGCTACTGAGCAACATAGGCCTAGATAAATTATCCAGTGATATAGTGGAACTCAGTTTACACAACAAAGAGATAACTGAATAAGCAAATTGCTGAGAATTAAATTGAAAGGAATTAAAAAATAGTAAAGACAGCACTGAAGTTGTGAAAACTCAAAAAGGGGCCAAGACAGCCCTAAACCCACATTAAATTTCCACAGGTCACACCAAGAAGGACGACTAGCAAGATGAACAAATTAGCATGCTTGATAACACTAACAAAAAATTCTTAAGTTTTCCATTTACAGGTGACAGCAGTTCCAGTAAGACCAAGGAATGCTTCGCTCCATCAAAGAGAACCAGTGAGGGTGCAGAAATGATCTCGAGAGCCTTGCATGAATCAGAAAAACGGTTACAGAGTGACACCTGAGTTCACATCTCTAACCTTAAAATACTTCAACCAGCTTCAACAACTCCACACAGCATGAAGTGAGGGATGAAGGGCGTGCTAGTAATGACCCACCCTTGCCAACGAGGGAAAGACCATTGCAACGACTCGCAAAGAGTCTCCCTGGTGAAGATGGAATGAGAGAGTGATGGGAATGCTACTGAGATCAAAATACTTGGGAGCAGATATGAGCCAACAAATAGAAAAGAAAAAGTGGAAAGAGAATGTTAAGTAATGGTAGATGAAGAATTTGAAGGTTATGAGAAGGGAAATATGGATGTAGGAAGATTTGAAGGGAAAATAGAGCAATTTGATGCAACAAATAGAATGAAAGGAGCAAAATAGAAAATTGAAGAAGGAAAAGTATGTGTTATGTTTTGGGGAAAATGCTGTATTTATAGAAGGGAGCATTTAATGAAGTAATGATCAAATTGAAAAGGCTAAGAATAGTAGATAAAGAAAATGTTGGAAAAGATAATAAAATGTAAGACTGGTTCGATTTACAGTTAGGAGCATGGGAAGCATAGTTTATAACTAAATAGGGAAAGTTTTTAGGAATGGCATTAATGACAGGATATTTACTATTTTACTGTATACTTCCTATATTGAGGTTACTAGTCAAAGCCACAGTTGAGCAAATTAAATTCAAAGATATCAAAATAATGGGAAATTGATACATATCTAAGCTGAAGTTCAACTCTTATAATCTTGTGATATTCAATGTGTGATGTGATTTGTATTTGTATGTGTATGTATTTTTATGCCTTTTATACAAAACTGTGATAACCAGGCAAATGCTGAACCATTTGCACATTCATGCTTTTAACAATGTTTACTATTAAAGAGGGGTTAGGGAGACTGGATCTTTTACTCACTCCATGTCAAATTAGGAGAGAGATGTTTGGTCCAGTAATCCCTCAGAGTGGAATTTCATAATCTAGTCTCTGGTGATAATATAATGTGACCTATTTAGTCACTAGGTAGTGTAACTAATATGACTGGATTATGGAGTAGCACTCTGGATAAGAATAATCAAATGTGAGACTTATTAAGTCTCAAAGGGGAGAATATGTGGAAGATTTTTATTAGTAAGATTTTAATCAATCAAGAATAATCAATGTGAATCAAGCCATTTTGTTGCTAGGTGTTTTTCCATTATAATCCTATAGGTAATGGATAGAAAGTTGCCTACGCCCTGGAATGTTCAGAACTGAGGAGAAACATATGGCCAGAAAGGGCCTATCTTCATACTAAATCAAGCAGAGGGCCTCTCCTCTCCTGGGATGGATGAAAAGTGTAGTCTAAAAGAAAAGTTTGACTATGTGGAACCGCCCCACATCGTGTATATAAGGAGAAACCAAATTGCATTCGAGAGATCTCCTTGCAAGGACCTCTCGGCTTTGTTTTGCTTAAAATAAAGTCTTTTCTTCTGAGAGAAAAATCCCTGACTGAGTTCGATTGTTTGGAGAACCGGCAAAATACACCACATAATTTAGTGGGTACAGGATCTAATAAGCATGTTGTTGGTTTAGTTACAGTGATAAGTTCATTTAGCTCTTCTTGTCCTATATTTGTAAAGCACTGCAGTTTATCTTTGGGTGCGTTGGATGAAACTGAAGTGTTAGACGCTGTAGAATTTACATTTGCTATTGTATTTCAAATGTTATCTATTTTATCAGTGAAGAAATTCATAAAGTCATTACTATTAAACGTTGATGGAATATTTGAATCAGGTGTCATCTGGTAATTTGTTAATTTATCCACTGTGTTAAATAAAAACCTTGGATTGTTTTGGTTATTTTCTATGAGTTTGAGTTATTTGCGTTCAAGACTACGAGTTTCTTTCTTGAGAGAGTGAGTATTACTGTTATACCATGGCACAGTACGTTTTTCTCTAACCTTTTTCAATTTGATGGGGGCAACAGCTTCTAATGTATTAGAGAAAATAGTGCCCATGTTGCCAGTCATTTCGTCTAGTTCATGTGTAGTTTTAGGTACAAATAGCAGTTGAGATCGATCAGACGGGCTATTTGTGAATCTGTCTATAGACGGTAACGCTGAGACATATAGTTAATATCAGTGATACGCAGCATGCACAATACAAGGACATGGTCTGTAATATTATCACATTGAGGTACGATATCTATATCAGTAAGATTGATTCCATGCGATATAATTAAATCTAGCGATGATTAAAACGATGAGTGGGCTCGGTGACATTTTGCTTGACTCCAAAAGAGTTTATTAGGTCAGTAAACGCAAGTCCTAATGCATCATTTGAATTGTCAACGTGAATAATAAAATCTCCCATGATTAGCAACTTATCAACTGTAACCAGAAGGTCTGGGAGGAAATCTGCAAATTCTTTTAAGAATTCTGGAGGCCTTCTGCCTGATAGAGAAAAATATATAGTTGACAAAACAAAAAAAAGTGTCATAAGAGTTTAGTTAACCTCTGTCAAGTGACATTAACCAATTTAGCAAACAGACAAAGCTTTATCAAAGAATAATGCTTAACCTTTTTATCAAAGCAAACAGACACAGCTTTATCTACTAAAACATTTATTTAGATTTTAGTTTCAGTTGCCAATTCAAGTCAAATAAAATAAATAAATAAATAAACCAATCATTCATTCATTCATTTATGCGGAAGTAGCAGTCTATAGAACAGAAGCCAGCAAGCTCTTCGTCTGAACAGAACGCTGTGAAGACCCCCTTCGTTTCATGGCCACAGTATCCAGTGGTGTTTTTGTAGATGCATCTGCAGCCATCACACCTCACATCTGGACCGACAGACTTCCAGTCAACGATTCCTACCAAAATAAATACATGTAAATAAAATCTCTGAATTAATGTAATAAATTTTCTAAATATCTTTAAAAAACTTGTTCAGTTAGTAAAAGTGTAAATATTCATAATGTCCAGCCAGGTAAAGTGAGCTCTTCTTTGAAAACTGATGCCATAAAACTTTCTGCACACTAGTGACAGAGTGAGAAAGGCTCCTTCTCCTTCTTTATAGACAACATCTAGAAGAATGTCTGAGCAGCTCTGATGGTAGCTGAATAATAACAAAAAAAATAATATATATACAAAACTGTTTAAAATATGAAATTAAAACAAAAATACACACAGAAAAATCAAGTTACACGAATGTACCTAAAAGAGTACAAATGCCGACCTGCCAACCTTGGAAATTTGTTTTAAGTACCATCAGTGTGGCGGGCGGTCGAGGGGGGCGGGGGGTAAACAGTTTACTGTTTTATGTAAGTGTTTAGTTAGGTTTTGCTATTTTTTTTTAATGACATTTTAAAAAAGATAATAAAAAGTCGAGTACACTTTATGAAAAACTCTTTATGAATTTTTTTTTATGAACAAATAAAGTGAATGTAAGCATGTACGCATGTATTATGTGCAAAAAAAGGGTTAAAATCACAAATCAAATCAAAAACAAAAATAAGCCTTTTAAAGCAGAAGTTAAAGTTACTAAGCTAAAAATGAAAATAATAAAAAGCAGAGACTAGGGCCTAATTGAGTAATTTTCCTGCTTGTTTATGTTACTTTGTTAAAATGAGCCAAAGCAAAGTCATTCTTTAACATTTTGTCACAATTTGATTTAATTATATTCATTGCTTTTGAATGTGTAAAATTTCAACATTTCTGTTTCGTAAACATTGTGGGGACTACTTGAATTACTACTTAATTTTTTGGTGACTTAAATTCTGTCTAACACCAAGTGGACTTTTTTCCATGAATACATTATGCTAGTTAACACTCTGCCCCAGACTCTTTCTGATCCTGTTCTGCTTCTTGACACTTTTCTCCCTTCTCTCGACTGTATTTGTGGAGAAACTACACATATTGATCTGTGGCCCGTCGGGCTGAGGTTTCAGCTGCTGTGTGTTCTGACTCCTCCAGCATCCACACAGAGCCCCTCACAGACTGGAGCAGAGGATCAAAACCCTTCATTGTGTGGCGGCCATTAGTCCATGATCCTCTGCTCTTTCTGTAGGTGATCAGGAAGCTGTTCTCTGCACTTCCTGTGTCACTCCTGCTCACCCTATACAAACAATCAGAAGCATTTATCTAGTCTGATCCTAACAAGACAATCCAGCCATGACTGCTGTGAGTCAGATAAGTGTGTGTCACTGGCCACCTGCTCAGTGTAACCAGGGGTGGCGCTCAATGTCGTCTAAACTGGGCCGATCTGATGCCGCTGCACTGAGGCACCAGCGAATCAGCTGACGGCACTCTGTTACACACAACACAGTGTTCAGGAACACAAAACCACACGCTTCACCTGGATCTGGACCTGATTTCTGTCTCTTGCCTGTCGACAGCTCTCTAGGAAAGAGCAGTCTGCTTTTGGAGGTGACCCTCAATGCGCCTCTGAAGGGGAAACAGCTGCACAGGATGTTGTAGAGCGTCACCCCCACTGACCAAACCGTAGCCGGTCCCGCATGATAACGGTGATGCCGAAACCACTCAGGAGGGGCGTACTGAAGAGTGCCTGAGAGACCCAACAAGACCACAAACATCATCTGAAGAGGCCCCAGTCCAAACAGATTCCCTTCGCTCGATCATCAAAAGTCCACAAACAAACACAGATCACTGCAGGGAGATCAAACCAACCTGCAAAGTGTTTGTAGGCCGAGTCTTTCAGCAGATCTCCACAGCCGAAGTCCAGCAGCTTGATGTCATGTGAGTCTGTGGAGATCAGCAGGTTCTCTGGTTTGACGTCCCGGTGCAGGACTCCACGGCTCTCGCAGTGTTTCAGCGCCGTGATCAGCTGCAGCAGCACTTTCTTGGCCAGACTCTCCTCCAGGCGTCCGTTCTCCTCACAGAAACTCTCCAGATCTTGGCAAGGAAGCGGGCGCTCCAGGATCATGGTGTAGCGTCTGGGACGGTCAAACCACTCCAGCAGCTGCAGGACGTTGGGGCAGGCAGGAGCCGAATTGACCAGGGTCATCAACGCCACCTCCAGCGGCAGCCGACCCTGACCTTCCTGCAGGACAAACGCTCCGTTATATCCAGCGCTGAATCAGACCAAACAGAGCAACAGATTCACTCTCAACTCACAACTCTCAGTCACCGTGTTCCTCGTTTAGAGACGTACTTGATGGCAACCTGTAGACAGATGAAGCACAGTAAACCACGCTGCCTAATTATCACCCACGAGGGACATTTACTGACATCAACATTTCTAAAAGCTGTTTAACTGCAGGAGGTAAGAAAATGTCTCACTGGCAGTCCATCAGACCTGCGGGTCCCAGCATACACAGAGCCGAATCCTCCTCGCCCCAGCAATGGGCCCTTCACATACGCTTCTGCAACACACAAGATCACAAGAAACGTCTTTAACAGAAAACATGCTGCAGCATCTAAACCTGTTACAGAACGTTACTGTAATTCAGCTGAAGAACATTTTCAGTGACTAATCATTGATTGAGTCTTTAATCAGGTGTTTAATATGAGTGTATCTGACCTCTGCGGGAGCGTTTGGCAGCTCTTCTGTATGAAGGAGACGGATGCTCATCCTCCTGGCTGCCGCTCTGCCACTTCCTCTTCCTGTGAGGCTGATCTGTGGACACAGAAACGGCCAACTCTGAAGGCAGAGGTGCGATGTATCCAGGCAGCTCTTGGCTCAGCGGCTGGTTTGGGTTTGGCAGCGGTTCCTGAGCGCCGTCACCAGAGCCACGTCTCTCAAGCTCCTGATCATCCGTCTGAGAGACAGCAGCACTCCTGGATCTGGAGCGGCCCGAGCCTGCAATATTACACACATCAAACACTTACAGCCTTTATTAGCAACATTTATTAATAATCAACCACCAATGGTACTGCTCACATCCAATTAGGTTACTTTACATTTTAATTGTCTTGAATTGCATTTGAGCAGCTCTATAATTTGCCAGCATTATAATTGTGTCAAAGAATTAAACACATATTTCACTGATTTTCATACACAAGGAATAAAATACATGTGATCAGTGAGCTGGTATAAATGTGTGATTAAATGAGTTAACCTGCACACATTTCTTCACATCACTTCATTAACACAATGAACAACATCGTACTATAATAACATACCAATAATAAACAAACTAAATTAAAACACTCACCTCGTCTTTCACCCAAATGAGCCATTGACAAACTCCTCCAAACTCCAATCAAAACAAGAAATTAATCAACAAAAAGGTAATTAATTAATCAATTAATTAATTACAGAAAGAAAGAAAGAAAGAAAGAAAGAAAGAAAGAAAGAAAGAAAAACATAAAGAAAGAAAAATCTGAAATAAGAAGAGAAAAATAGAATAAGTCTTTCCTCAGAAATAATCAGAAATCCTTCAAAAATAAAACTCTACTCAAAGAAAAATCCCCCGATCTCCTAAAATAAAAGTCTCTTCTCTGAACTCCGTCGAAAATCACAATCTCAGCACAGAAAATGTTCTCCAGAAGTCTCTGAAGTCGCCTCGTCTCTCAACCAGCAGATATCGATCAGATCATAACACGCGTCGCTATAGCAACTACAATTCGCGTGCGTGAGTTCAAAACTATTGAAAACCTTAATAAACTCTAATTCAGTTTAACCAGAGCTCATTATAGCATCTCTGATATATACTGATTTATGCCTTTATTAATAAATCTCACAAGTTAATATAAAAAGTATATAAAAATTCAATGTATAAGATAAATGTGTGCGCTCGCGGTTTTGCGCACGCGACGTCAGGCGAGCATAAGTGAATCTAATTGTAGTTGCTATAGCGACGCGTGTTATGATATGATTTCGGCATAAATATTTGTACACGTTTTCAACTAAAACCTTGAGATATAACGTAATGTTGTTGTAGAATATTGTTTTGAGTAATTCCTATCCATAAAGTGCTCAGAAATGGTTAAAAAAAATGTATTAATAGATCAATAGATTTTTCATATTCTTTATTTTTATGCAGTTATGGGTAGATACATAACCCTTATAATTAAATTGATTTAATTATATATATATATATATATATATATATATATATATATATATATATATATATATATATATATAAAGAAAAAGTGTCATTATATATATATTAGTAGAACTTCATTTGGACAACTTTAACATTGATTTTATCAATAATAATTTTTTGCACCCTCAGATTCCAGAACTTCAAATATTATATATATATATATAATTCTGTGTGATTATAGAATAGAATATCTCTCCACCTTCAATACCACGACTTAGGTGCCCTTGAGCAAGGCATCGAACCCCCAACTGCTCCCCGGGCGCCGCAGCATAAATGGCTGCCCACTGCTCCGGGTGTGTGTTCACAGTGTGTGTGTGTGTGTGTGTGTTCACTGCTCTGTGTGTGTGAATTTCGGATGGGTTAAATGCAGAGCACAAATTCTGAGTATTGGTCACCATACTTGGCTGAATGTCACTTCACTTTCACTTCATATATATATATATATATATATATATATATATATATATATATATATATATATATATATATATATATATATATATATATATACACATAGAAAAAGAAAAAGTGTCATTATAATATATATATATATATATATATATATATATATATATATATATATATATATATATATATATATATTGACACTTTTTCTTGTTTAATCACAATTTATTTTGGCGTAATGGTTACTAAAAGAGTTAGGTATTAGCCTAAATGTAAAGTGTTGCACTATGTATTGATCCATATGAATATGTGTTTTTGTTCATGCTTTTCATCACTTAGTTTTTATCTCCATCTAGTGGTGAACTCGCATATGGCAATACATCACGCATATGGTAATAAAGTTTCAAACACATTGAAACGCTTAATGTGAGACATTATCTGCACAGTACAGATTCGAGAATGAATGGGTTAATAGTGGTGCAGAGCTTGAATCAGCCCTGTGTAAAACACAAGGTAATACACAAAGACAACATAATTAAGCTTGATGAAAACAGCTCAACTTCATCTGCCTGAATCAAGGTATTTGACCCCTAACACCGAGTCTTTCTTAATATGCTGAACACAAAAATACTTAACAGTTAAACAATAATGATTGTGTTTTAATGTTTACCGGTAAATAAAATGAGCAGCATTTGACCTAAAAAAAAAAAGGATAATAGAAAAACTCAGCGAAATTATGCTTTCAATTAAATTAAATTCAAGTTTATTTGTATAGCGCTTTTTATGATACAAATCATTACAAAACAACTTAAAGAGAAAATTAAGTTTCTACAATATTTAGTAGTAGCTTATATGTATAGCTTCTCAGGTGTTCTGGATCCAGACTGGAGCTTGTGTAAATGTAAATCCCGTGGCAAAACATAGAAACAAATAGAGACATCATTAGCATAGCTGCTGATCCAATATGGTAAAATTAATTAGTTTAACCCAAGCTAAAGAATATGAATGCGCATTTGATCAGATGCAACTACACTCACAATTTAAGAGATGCATTATTCAAATGCTTGGCGAAAGAGATGTGTGTTTAATCTAGATTTAAACAGAGAGAGTGTGTCTGAACCCCGAACATTATCAGGAAGGCTATTCCAGAGTTTGGGAGCCAAATATGTAAAAGCTCTACCTCCTTTAGTGGACTTTGCTATCCTAGGAACTACCGAAAGTCCAGCGTTTTATGACCTTAGGGAGCGTGACGAATTATAACGTGGTATAAGGCTAGTTAGGTACGCAGGAGCTAAACCATCAAGGGCCTTATAGGTAAGTCATGATAATTTGTAACTGATATGGAACTCAATAGGTAGCCAGTGCAGAGACTGTAAAATTGGGGTAATATGATCATTTTCAGTAAATCTTCAAGAAGGGTAAAGGCTAAGTTTTGTTTTCAGAGAAGAGCACAGGTTCTTCTCCGGCCTTACATGAATCAGAATACTGACAGGTTGATAAAGGAATTTGACACAAATATGTACTGTAGGAAACCTATAATGAAATTGACTTGAAGGCATTAAGTATTTAAAAACAAAAAAATGCTAGTTTAAATCTTGTAGTAGATTGTGATAGGCCTATGTGCTGAACAGTAGATTGTGTTATAGCGGTTGAAAGTCCTACTGTTAGGGGAAAGACAATAATAAAAATTCATCATAAGATACTGTCGACAGACGTGAATTGATGTGGTGACGTGATCTGATGAGTGCATTAGTTATAAATAAACTCTAATGACTCTGCCCTATGCGTTTTCGGTGTTTGCCAGATTTTTTTTTTTATCACAAAATGGGATAAATTAGTTTCCATGACAGATAACATAGATTGCTATCCTATCATGAATATTAATTTATGATGCCGTCCAGGAAAGCGACTGAAGTTCTCGCCTCCGTGTACACCGAAATCTGATGTAGTTCATGAACTCCGTCTACACTCTTAAAATAACGATTCTGTATTGATATCAGTGGTTCTGTGAAGAACCTTTGACCTTCAATGGAACTTCCCAGTGTTAAAAAACAACAATAAAGGTTCTTTATAGTGGAAAATGGGAGAATGGTTCTTCACAGTAAGAAAAAGGCATTTATTTTAAGACATTGAAAAAAATATATATTTTAAAGAGTGTAGTATGCGCTTACATTATACTAGATATAAAGATCCCCCTCACATTCAGGGATGTGGTCATGCTTCTGGCCAGCTGCAGAACTCAATTTGTCCACTAGAGGACGATCGAGCTGCAACTTTACATAGAGAAATAGTGAATTAGTGATAAAATTGAACAGACACCGTGCCGTAGATTCTCGAGCTTTGGTGCAAAATAACCGCTTATAAGGTAGAAATATGTATGCCTAGTGCTATTTTTATTTGTTTTTAATTTTATTTTTATAGTGGAATGTGGTCGTACGCATACCTAACAAAAATATAAGTGCTTATTTAACTAATATATATAATTAATAGTCTAAAATAATACATGTATACAGTAATTTAGGCATTGCTTGCGACGTCAGAATAATCACGAGAGGTGTAAAAAAAAAAAAACATTGAGACTCAATTTTTCCACTGTCACTTATAATGAAACAGCCCAGTTTCTGAAAAGACTCCGGAGAGGACGGAGGGAGGGATGCGTGACCGTGACGTCAGCGACGCACCTGCGGAGCGCTCTGTCGCATCATCTCACTGGCGCTGCTTTAGAATGAACGAGAGCATCGCAACATGCGTAAACTCCGCTCCGCTCGCGGAGGATCTGGTGGTTGAAGTTTGCGAATGACACGTTGGGCTCTGCACTCACATAAATGACCGTGGAAAACGCGCGTCTCTCGCGATTCGTGTCCAGATGACGGCAATGGCAGGCTCCAACATGGTCTTTTCCGATGTGGAAAGTTTTCTAGATGCGCACCCGCAATTATTAGAGGACTATCTGAACAGAAAAGGCAAGGCGAGTGTGGTGGAAAAGTGGATGAAGAACCATCACGCCACTAAAACTCCGGCGAACTCCAGCGCGGAGGCGGAGAAGGCGGCGAACGCGTGCAGCAAAGACAGCTGGGCGAGCAGAAGCGACGGGCTGCAGAGACGAGCCTCGCAGAAAGAGCTGAGGAAAACCTTCGCCAGGTCTAAAGCCATCAACGCCAACAGGACTTACGACGAGCACGTGAACTCCAGAGCGCAGGAGCCGCTGACCAGCATGAGGAGGCGCGCGCTGCTGCGGAAAGCCAGCTCTCTGCCGCCGACCACCGCACACATCCTCTCCGCGCTGCTGGAGTCCCGGGTCAACATCCCCCAGTACCCCTCCACCGCCGTGGACTACAAATACTACCTGAAGGAGCACAACGAGAGGGAGTTCTTCCTGGAGCTCGTCAAAGACATCTCCAACGACCTGGATTTGACCAGTCTGAGTTACAAGATCCTGGTGTTTGTGTGCATCATGGTGGATGCTGACCGCTGCTCCCTGTTCCTGGTGGAGGGACCGTCCAATAAAAAGACTCTGGTGTCCAAGTTCTTTGACGTTCACGCTGGAACCACAGTGTTGCCCTCTCTCAGTAACTCAGATGAGGTGCAGGTGCCCTGGGGAAAGGGCATCATTGGATATGTGGCTGAACATGGGGAAACTGTCAACATTCCCGATGCATATCAGGTGAAAACAGGAGTAAAGTGATTGCTTCTTGTCCGAAATAAGAAAAAAAGGATGTGTGTTTGGGACCACAGTTGTAAAGGGATGAAAGTGTCAGTCAGATAAGATCTTACTTAATGTCAAATTCCTACGTATTTCTTTTTTTCTTCAGGATTTATTTTTTTCTTGTTTAATTCTTTTATGATTCTTTTTAATTCTTCTGGGATTAGGATTGTTACCATGCAGTAGGATCCATGGTGAGGTCAATCAATTCCCATTTTCCCACATGGATAATTCATTATCATATAGACAGGGCAGTTATTGATGGTGAAACACAAACACATTTTAAGTGAAGCAAAGTCTTACCTTGCACAGGATTGATACATTTATCCTATTGGATAAAGGTAAAATCCTATTATTTATTTATTTTTGTGTTCCAAATAATGATTTTATTTATTTATTTTTAACTAAAGGATCATTGGATAAATAATTATCATATATTTTACAGAGACAGTTATTGATGGTGAAACTCCTGATGCATATATCAGGTGAAGCAGAAATAAAATGGTCATCTAAAAGATGATTCTGACACAAGTTCTGATGTAATATTGATCAAATGTAATGGGATTAAAGTCATGCAGAATCAAACAGGATCCTATTTTATATTCAAAGTGTTACTGTTGAAGTAATGTTAAAGTAAAATGAGAGTCAGGAACTTTAGTAAAAGCATCTAAAACCTGATCCAAATGATAATGAACATAGGCTTTATATTGTCATTTCTATATGTAAACAATTTTAAAAGGAGAAAAGTAATAGCCAAAGAACTCTTACTTTGATTTGTTACAATTTTCCAAATTATGAGATTATGTTGTGAAGCCAGCCATATAACATTTTTCCTTATGAATAATCACTTGTCAGAGAGAAAAAAACATTTTACTGATTTCACTTTAGATTGAGGAACGGCAATCTTTCCTGATGCATAACAGGTGAAGCAGGACTAAACATGACAGTTTGTAGTTTGTAATCTTGGAATTCGAGAACAGATTTGCTAATGGAACGTCCGTTTTAATTTGGAATCCACCTTAAAGAGGGAAAAGAACTTTACACAGTACCTGTCAGTGAACAAGTCTATCCCTCACTGCATAATGTGCATCTGTGTTAAATTCAGCATGACGTCTAACCTGACTCATTAACATTATAATAAACAGAATAATAATTTATCCCAAAATAAAAAATTGCATTTGATTTTTAAATAATTCTCATTTGAGTTCAGTGGCAATTCAGTTAGGGTTAGGAGGCATTAGCATATGTTGACTCCTGCATCTCTGGCGAGGTCCCTCACATGACATTGTCCCATACAGATAATGACTGTCACACAGGAAGGAGAGTATTTTATCGTGACTGAGTTGTGTTTTTGGTTTGATTATTCCCTGAGATCCATAAAGGGCCTTAGTGAAATAATGAGTTGTGTGAGAGTATCTGAGTATTGATTACTGAATCGATCAGCTCAGACAAACTTCATCCTCCCTGCTCTGCAGTTATAGTCCTGATGCTGTGATGATGATGATGATGATGAGGCCAGCTCGCAGTTCTCTAATTAGTCTGTCAATCTGCCTTTTCCTTTTTCATTCAGCAAGCGGAGCAGATCATTAAAACTGCATTATTAATCGCAGTAAACTCAGCAATTCAGAGACCATTCAAACATGAGATGGAAACATGGAGATGAACGTCATTAGTTAATATTAATTACAAATATATTAACACTTTGTAATAACGGTCATTAATAAGTCATTGCACTTTATATATATATATATATATATATATATATATATATATATATATATATATATATATATATATATATATATATATATATATACGTTGTAGCTACATAGATAATGTATTTAAATATGAATAAGACGTTATGAAAGTTTTGTGACATTTCTGTAAATTTGAACATGAGCTAATCTGTCAAGCTTTATTTAATGCTAGTAATTGTTAATGTTAAAGCTACAATGCTATTCAAAAGTTTGGAATGATTAATAATTAGGCTGCATTTGTTTGATCAATAATAATCTATAATATTGTGAAGTATTATATTGTATTATTTTAATTTAAAATAACTGCATTTTAAAATGTATCTTATTCCTGTGAATCAAAGCTGAATTTTCAGCATCATTACTTCATCTTCAGTGTCACATGATCTTCAGAAATGTTTCTAATATGCTGATTTG
Organism: Carassius auratus; assembly: GCF_003368295.1. Classification (NCBI taxonomy): domain Eukaryota; kingdom Metazoa; phylum Chordata; class Actinopteri; order Cypriniformes; family Cyprinidae; genus Carassius; species Carassius auratus. Next base: position 32,982,172 of record NC_039251.1, read on the forward strand.
CTGTTCAAAAAGCATTTCTTATTATTATCAATGTTGAAAACATTTGTGCTGCTGAATATTTATGTAAAAATTGTGATGTGCTACCATTTAAAAGTCTGGGCAATTTAAAGAAAAAGAAAGAAAATACCTTTGTTCAGCAGGTATGTGTTAAATTGATGTAAAGTGATAAATACATTAAATTTGTAAAGTTTCAGAAGATTTCTAATTAAAATAACAGCTGTTCTTTGAACTTTCTATTCTACAAATATTTCTCCAACAATGTACTATGGTTTCCACAAACATTAATCAGCAATGATTATATTAAAAATTATTAGTAATAATCGAGTGCCAATAATAAATGAAAATAGCTGAGCAACAAATCAAACTAGTAGAATAATATATGATGTCAATATTATTACAGTTATTTTAAATTGTAATAATATTTGATAATATTACCTTAACTGTAATTTTGATTAAATAAAGGCAGCCTTGCTGAGAATAAGAGACGTTGTGTGTTAAAAGCAGTTGAGACCAGAAATATTCTACTGCAGGCAGGGTATGTCGTGTTTCTCATGTTTCTGTCACTTCTGAATTTTGTGCAGTTCTGTTTCGTGCCGCTAGCAGCACAGCGATGACACACTTCATCTCTAATCAGTTTGGCTTCTCCTAACAGTTATTATGTGTTCCCATTCAGCTGAGAGTGACTGTCTCTTGTCCTCTTCTGTAGGACCATCGTTTCAGTGATGAGATTGATAAACTCACCGGATATAAAACCAAGTCTCTGCTGTGCATGCCCATCCACAACAGTGATGGAGAGGTCATCGGGGTCACACAGGCCATCAACAAGAGTCCCAACGGAGTACTCTTCACTGAAGATGATGAGAAGGTACCACATGCACATGCTCTGTAACAACACTTCACTCGCTGAACCTTATTGTACAAGTTAACTATGCTTGCCTTATGCTTTTGTCTTCTATAAACATATGACCAAGTGTGTTTCTTCAAATGTGTAAAATGCAACAAATCATTCGTTTTTTTTTTCTCCATCCTGAATGGTTCAATGTTAGAAATGGAAACAATCTTATATATAGCTGAAGTATTCCAGTAGTGCCACTTGCCATTGCATAGCATTTACTACTTCAGTTAATTTGAGTGAAAGAAGAGCATGTGACTGAGTGGAGGCGGGGACTAATTTGCATATATATATACACATATACTAAATGATTTTTTCAGTCAGAGTCCACTTGAAGTGGCAGAAGAAAAACAATATTTGGACAAATAGAGTTTTAATTATTGAATTCAGGTGTTTCAATCAAACCCATTGCCACATGTGTATAAAATCAAGCATCTAACCATGCAGGTTGTGATTACGCCTACATTAATCCAGATACATTTGAAAATGGTGCTTTCGTTTAAAAAATGCACTAGCGTTTTCGAGCATTTTCCAAAAGTTTCTCATCCACATTGAAAGTCGGAAAACGTTAAATTCTCTTTACAGCACATGAGAAAAGCCTAATAAAAGCTCACTGAGATGATACAGATGGAAACAGCAATTGCAAATACATTTTCTCTCATTTTTACAGGATTGTGCTACTAAGTAACACATCTTTAGCAACAGAAAGTATAGCTTATAACAGGCACAATATCAGTATAAACACAGATATCTATTAGCACAAGATGTGTCATCGTTTCAGTTTTTTTTTCACAGTCCGCTCTGAAACACAAAAATGGCGTTTTCAAATTTATCCACCTTGGAGACCATTTTCAGAAAGCTCAGTTTTCCATGACAAAAACACTTAAGCGCGGTAGTGTGATAGGATGTCAATAAGTCTCTTAAAATACCAGATAATTTCATCTTTTTATGACAATACAAAGCCAGTATAAATCCTTATGTTTAATTAAACACTTACATAAACATATCTTTAAAAGATTTTGACTTTATCTTGGTCACTCTTGTTTGTTATTTCTCCATTAACAGATAATTCTGCCTCTGAGCAGAGAAATGTAATAAGGTGTAGAGAGTGTAATTCAGTCTCGTAGCTTCGCACTGCCGTCACAAACTGTGTGCTTATGTAATGGTGCTGTCATTGGATCTCTGTGAGTGGGCAGTGTTCACGACTGCCTGTGTAAAGATGAATACTTGGTGTTAGTTGTCCTTGTCATCGTTTGTCCTGGGTTAAGGTAGCGTGGTCAACCATGCCACGCTATCGTGAAAAAGAAATAAAGTGTCTCATTAATGTTGACCTTCAGTAACAACGAGGTCTTTATAAACACAGAAGCAGTTCTCATATGGCAGAGTCATTAATCAGCGGCCGCTGCTGAAATCCCAGAGCCGCGCTGCTCTGTTTACAGGAGCTCAAGTCACACCGGTAATACGGCATCTTTCACAGCGGATGCACGGCACGTGTGAAACCTGTGAATTTATTGACTTACAAGACATATTCATTTGAATCTCTCTGTCTTTACAAAAAAGTTTTTTTGGAGTTACAGTAGCACCGTTTGAAATACTTTTGTATTTCCGCAACACATAAATATCATATCAACATGAAACCACCAGCATCATCTCTGGTCTTCGTAAGATCTGGATCCAGACTGAAGTTAGTTTAATTCCTACTTACCACGGTATAATAGAGAACAATTTGCATAGTTAATGTTCCAACTAAGCAAAACAATTGATGTATTCAACCCAAGAAAAAGAATAATAATGTGCATTTGGTCAGATGTATCTGAAGTATGAAGTTATGAGATGCATTATGCGAATGCTTGGTGAAAGAGATGTGTGTTTAATCTAGATTTAAACAGAGAGAGTGTGTCTGAACCCCGAACATTATCAGGAAGGCTATTCCAGAGTTTGGGAGCCAAATATGAGAAAGCTCTTCCTCCTTTAGTGGACTTTGCTATCCTAGGAACTACCAAAAGTCCAGCGTTTTGTGACCTTAGGGAGCGTGATGGATTGTAGTGTGGTAAAAGACTAGTTAGGTACGCTGGAGCTAAACCACAATTATTTTACCATAAGGGATCTAACTTAAATTTTTCCTGCTTGGTTTATAATTTATGTCAAAAGGCCAGCTTTCTTATCACATTTAACTTCTGATTCACAGAACAAAAGTTACACAGTTCTTAGGAGGATGTTTCCCCCACATGAATTATTATAAATTGTCCAGTAGCCAGCACTGGTCCGTTAAGAAGATAGTCGATCAAGATACATTATATTTAATGTGTGTTGACAAAAATCTGAAAACAGACGTCACATAGGGCTAAAAGAATAACATTTTAGTAAAACTGCCACAGCAGCGGGGAAGATGAATGTGCATGCATTATTTAAATTTGGGTTATTTTAATGTTTGGTTTGGTTTTTTGACCTAAAACATACACATTCAAACATTTCAGTGGGTTTAAACAGATCACCCTTTACATCAGATTTAGTTTACAAACAACTGACATTTGTGACCTAAATATAATGTTTAGGGATGCACGATATTGGATTTTGGCCGATATTCGATATGCCGATATTTTCAAAATAATTTTGTCCGATACCGATATCGATATATATACAAATATATACTGATATATTTAAACTTTAATTTTACTGAAGAGAAATCCATGTATCTCTTCTGTACTGATTCTACCATAAATTTATTATTTTACAAATGTAGACAGACATTCACATCTGAAAAACAGGTCAATTATTTCACTTGGACAATATCGGTTTGGCTCTTCGGCAGAAATATTCATATCGGCCGATACCGATAATGGTCATTTTAAGCTTTTATCGGCCGATACCGATATTGTGCCGATATTATCGTGCATCCCTAATGTTTAGTTACAATAATTCATCTTAAAATTCGACATTAGTAACTGAGTTTTCACGACATTAGTTGCGCATGCACACAGAGGTTTCTTGTCAGATTTGTGAATACAGTTCATTGGAGACTCGCTCTGAACGGAGGATTTCAATCAGTGATTTGTTGACTCCAGAACAGCTGAAACTGATTGGTCCAATTCATGAATGAATCGTTTGGTGCAATTTGTGCACCGATTTAACATGTTGATTGAAAAGAATTGGACACCACTTTTGCGTCTTGGAGCATGTGACAGTTTCTTCGTTTAAAAATAAGAAGCAATGATACATTTTATTAAATGTAGTTGAGTAAAAAGTTTGATCTTGTGCTTTGGAATGTAGTGAAGTAAAAGTTACTTAAAATAAAACTACTCCAGTAACACAGGAGCTACTTGAAAATGTACTTAAGAACAGTAATGAAGTAAAAAATACTTCTATGTAAAATACTTGCATATCTTCTTTCGTTTTGTTGAGTAACTGAAGTAGGTGGACCTTCATATCCAGACCTCAAGATGCACAATTATCCATGAATGTGGAAATGAGCCTAGCTGTTCTTTCTTATTTTATTTTATTTTGTTAAATGAAGGTTATCATTGTGTTCTTCTGATTTGATTGGTCCAGTGTCGATGGCTCCACACCTCGTCATCGTTAGGTGAATACACATATCTTTCATCTCTGTGAATGAAACAGATGCTGTGTGTTTTAAAGCTGAACAGGATGTCTCGTATTTCTCAACGTAAGCAGTGAGCGCAGCGCTGACACTGGATATAATGAATGTGTCCAGAGGCGTCAGGGATGCTGAGAGGAGACACACTAACTCTCTCGCTCTGTGTGTGTGTGTGTGTGTGTGTGTGTATTTGCTGATGTCTAAATGAGGCATTGTGTTATTGTGTAGAAAGCATTATTTAACTTTTATCTCGGTCACCAGCCACACACTTACAGACTGAGACACATGGTCTATCTAGATATTTAAAGGGATAGTTCATCCAAAAATAGTTTTTCTGTCATTATTCACTCACCCTGGTGTAGTTTCAAACTTGCAAATCTTTCTTTCTTTTTTTTTGTTTGTTTTGTGAAATACAAACCATTGTTTCCATTCTCTTTTCCATGTAGCTAGGAGGGAATAAAGCTTCAAAAAGCACCATAGAGGTGTCATAAAAGTGGTCCGTATAATTTGTTTCTGATAATCTAAATCTTCAAATGCCATATAATAGCCTTGTGTGAGAACAGTGATAACTGTTTAGTGATTCTTTTCAGTGGATTCATTGATTCTGAAATGGTCTGGAAGATTCATACATCAGACGGTTCTTGATTGTAACTCACTAAATGGGAGTTAAGTGCACTTGACTGGATTAAATGTGCACTTGCAGTTACTCCAGACTTCTTGTTAAACAACATTAAATCATTGTTCTCTAAGGTAGAACATAAGCACATGTAAAGTTGTTGTTCATAATTTTAACTGTAGTATTCAATGTTATGTAAAAAATTAATGTAGCTAAAATGTACTGCATCGCAACTTCATCATTCCAAATGAGTAATTAAAATATATATTTAAAAAGACCTTTATGGAGAAAGCAAGCATCTCATGCATGCATCTCCTTTTATTTTCCATGGAAGGAAAATCAAATGTGTTTAGAATGACAACAAGTTGAGCAAATGATGACAGAATTATTATTTTTGGGTGAATTATTCCTTTAACATGTGTACTCTGACTGCATGTGTGTTGGTGTGAGACTGTATGAACCCCAATGCGATGAGATTCAATGTGCTTTTCACTGTACATTAGCATCATGTCATGCATGCTACTAACTACTGAATTAATGATGAAACTCTTCCCTGTGTGTGAGACTGAGAGGCAGAACAGAGAAACGCAGCTATTGTTTCCTGCCCACAGAGACAAAGGTGCCACTTTTAGATTCTGTATTGGCAGAACCAAACATTAGTGTTTTTCCAAACAGGCTTGCAATATGGTGGACGTATCATACTGTGTGAAAAAGAAAGAGGTGATCTTTTCATTTCGAGGAGAAACAAAGACTAGACCCATGAAAGGAATACAGTATTTAATTTTTAATATTATTTTTCTATCTTTTGATATCATATTATTTGACTCACTTTTAATTCATTATCTCAAACATACACTGTTTAATTTTGCAGTTCTACCTTTTATCGTACTTCAACTAATACTGCAAAATGGAAGTCTCACACGAATACAGTCCATATGGTAGTAACATGAAGCTGTAAGTTATTATATAAATTATAATGTAAAAAACACTGTCGGCATTGCAGTAATCATGCTCAATTCATAGGGAAGTTCACCCCAAAAAAATGCACTCATCCAAGATTTAGTTACTTTTTTTATAGGGCTGTTCTTGACTAAGGACTTTTCTGGTCAGCCATGCCATACGTATAAATTTTCTGCATGTATTTATGCTTTGATTTGAATGAAAACAGCACATCCTTGTGTCGTGGCCGAAACAGAAGAATGTAAACTTTCTGCGTTCATCTCATATTCTCCAAAATGGCACTATGTTGATGCTGAGAGACGAATTGTTGAATAAAGTCATTATTTTTGTTTTCTTTGCGTATAAAAAAAATACTCTCATCGCATAATAACTTTACGGTTGATCCATGGACCTTGACACTGTTATTTTCTTGGCATTCTATGGGACAGTCTCAAGCCTCCCAGTTTTTATCCAAAATATCTTAAATTGTTTTCCGAAGACGAACAAAGCTTTTTTGGGTGTGGAGCGACATAGGGGTAAGTGATTAATGACAAAATTTTTATTTTGGGATGGAGTAACCCTTTAAGAGAACTTGGAGGAAAAGCATGTCAATAAGTGTTATCTTTGTTGGTCAACAGGTTTGTAAACAGGCTCATACACATTCAAAACTATATCGCATACGTGCTACTGTACATTTAGTCAAAGCTCAGACTGATTTTTTTGTCACACTAAAGCCCCAAGTCAAATCAAACCAGTTACAGACTGTACTCCACACTACCACACACAGAAAGATGTCAACAACTAATTGCATTATTATCATGGACAGTCTAATTCTTATCGTGGGGAGAACTTTTACCAGTATATCGCAAACAATAAGATATCGCCCATCCCTAGAGACTTAAGGGTGGGCTTTTTTTGTGAGTAATCACTTAACAGTGCAAGAGCAATGTATAGCAACACCCTGTCAACCACCACAAGCAAGTTTTGCATGTGCAAACAGCAGCAGTTCACACTGTTCAGTGCCGTGAGCACAGATCTGATCTCTGTTTCTCTGCTGTGTGTTTCCGAAAGCTGAGTCCGTGCTGCTGGGCTTCCAGATGCGCACACGGCTCTCTGCTCTTTGTGTGAAATGCCACGGTACTGTGAATAGTCCCATGAATTCTCAGCGGGATTAGCAGAAGGCAGCGCTGAGGAATTACTGTGTATTCAATACAATATCATATTCTCTCAGACAGTGACGCAGAGCTGTGTGACGCAGATCTGCTTTACAGAATGTGTGTCTCTCTCCATACAGCTGGTGTTCAGACCCACTGCAAAATTCTTCACAGCTCTAGCATTTTAAGTAGAAATAACCCCAGAAAATGACTCCATGCTACTTAATTTACTCCAGAGTGCATCAGTAAATTACTATCTTACGTGTCTAAACAACACAGTATGATTTGAGTAAATGCAGTACATTTTAGCATACTTTTATATGGACATAATATACTTTAAAGTGCAAACTAAATGTAATGTTTTCAGACTGTACACTTACAGTAATTGCATGTTATTTGCAATTAAATAAAAATGTATTAGTTTAAAGTTATATTAAATGCATTTAGCTGAATTTTAGAGAGCTTTTGCGACCCATTTACTGTACTGTAAGTAGTACTTAAGTACATCTTTATATGCAATTCATAGTTTGAAATACTTTTTTTGTCTTTGAGATCAAAAGATCATCAAGAATCATTAAGAAATGATGGTAAGCTAATATATTTTAATGTCATTTCAGTTAAAACTTGTTTGTCATGTATTTAAATATATTTATAATTTCACATTTAATACATTTAACATACAGTATGGAGCACACTACATGTGCTGTAGGTCTGAACATCAAAATATGTATTTCTTTAGCGCACGACAAAAGATTAAAATATAGTAATTTAAAATGTTCTTAAGTAAACATTTACAATGTATATTATTAGAGAGTGCTTAAGTACCTAAGTGTATTATGAAAGTGTATAACTTGAGTGACACTTGTGTGACCTTTTATTAATTAATATTATATGTACTGTTTTTTTTTAACTACACTTTTAATATATGAAATGCACTACAAGTTCACATTCAATACAGTTTGATATGCCATAGTATTCACACACACACAAAAAATTTGAACAGTGCCAGTGCCAAAATACATGTCCAATACACACTTTGTTACTCCATGTTGTTTTAAAAGAATAGTTATATATCATGTTATATATCCAAAAAGCCCTGGTATTTGCATGCTTTAAAACTGCAGTAGGTAACTTTTGTAAAAATATATTTTTTTACATATTTGTTAAACCTGTCATTATGTCCTGACAGTAGAATATGAGACAGATAATCTGTGAAAATATCAAGCTCCTCTGGCTCCTCCCAGTGTCCTATTGCCATTTGCAGAAAGTCATGCGCGCCCGGTAAGAAATCAACCAATCAGAGCTGCGGTCCGTAACTTTGTTTGTGTTCAAAATGTAGAAAAATGTATATAATAAGCGAGTACACCATGAATCCATTTTCCAAACCGTGTTTTTGGCTTGTCCTGAATCACTAGGGTGCACCTATAATAAGTGTTTATATTCGAACTATTTTAGATTGCTTCGGGGGTACCGCGGCAGAGTAACCCAGTACCTTTGTGATTCTTCATAGACATAAACAGAGAGAAGTAGTTCCGGCTACGATGTTCTTCCGCAAGATGCAAGCAGTTCTGTTTATTAACCGCTAGAGCGTCAAAAGTTACCTACCGCAGCTTTAATTACTTTATCATGGTATGTAAATGGCAATTCAGAGCATCACCACTGTAGCATTGTTTGAAGAAACTGAAGAAACTGTGTCTCTGCAAAACCAATTAATCTTTCATTTTTTTTGTTTGCCAATCATTCTGTGCATTTTTCCGGTGTAGTTCAGCCCGTTGACCAGATTGACTGACCTTTTTAAATGCACAGCATTCGTCTTGTTGGAATAATGATATGTAGACCTGCTGCCTGTGGAGTAAAGCACATAGAGCTGTTCAGAGATCTGCATGTGTGTGTGTTACAGTGCATTTATAATGTGTTTGTTTAAATCACTTTAGCTCATTTAGACTGTTCCAGTCAGTTGTAAAGTCAACATGAAACAACATTCACAGCCAATTTTACTTCCGTAATGTGAGTATAAAACTCAAAGCAAGAAAGAGCTAGATTTGAAACTTGAGACACATGCTAAATTATTGCTCGTAGGCAGATGTTTATTTCAGGTGAGACGGTTGCCTGCTGTGTATGTCTTTGTGTGTCTGAGATTTATGGTTCTTTGTTGAAAATAGGCCACAGGAGCCCTGAGGTAGTGACTGAGTGCTCAGTCTGTGCTTACGTGTAATCCTGAATCTTTATTCCTCAGCTCAGACGCAGGGCTGAGACGGGCAAAAACACAGAAGCCCAGTGCTGTTTGTTGCCCTCTCAGCAAACACAGGTCCTCTGCATTAATAGAGTGGGGGAACTATGACATCACCCTGTAGGCGGATCGGCTGTTAGTATGACACTGGTTCCCTCGAACATAGTTCATGAAATGTACACGTTTTGTCCATCAAGATAATCTTCGCAAAATAATATTAAATAATTAATTAGCGACCGTCTTTTTTAAGAAATGGAACAGTTAAAAAAATCAATAGTGGAGTCAAACTAGTTTGTTTTTGTCTTGTAGAATAAGACGAGAAAGTATCTTGAGCCTGTGCGAACCACAGGCCTTATTTTAGGGATTTAACCAAAATCTCATTCAGAAAACCCATCGACTCCGAAACTCGCTTCCGGGTTTTTGCCTTCAAAGTGATATAATATTTCCACCATTCTATTATAGGTCCATTTAAAAGGTCTGGATCAAAAAATCCTTCCCCAGTTCACCTAGACTGTAAAAATGTTTTCATGTTAAAACCATGAACTCGTTAACATACATTACATGGCCACAATTACAGTTGTGCTCATAAATTGACATGCCCTTTGCAGATTCTGTAAAATGTTAATAATTTTAACAAAATAAGAGGGATCATGAAAATTGCATGTTATTGTTTATTTAATACTGTCCTGAATAAGCTATTTAACATAACAACAGATGTTTATATATTCTCCACAAGACAAAATAAAACCTGAATTTATAAAAATGACCCCGTTCAAATGTTGAATCTTAGTAATCTGTGTCGTTTCCTGGATGACCCATGACTATTTTTCTGTGTTGTGATCGTTATTCATGCGTTGGTCCTGAGCAGTTAAAAAAATCCCCAAGCTCCCGTACATTCTTTGATTTTCCAAAATAATCTGCATATTTGAACCCTTTCTAACATTGACAGTGTAATTTTGACATTTATCCTTTCAAACTGAGGGCAATGACGTTTTTCTCATAATTTTAAAGTTTTTTTTTTTATAATTCTGAGAAAAAGTCGGAAATGTGAGACATTAAACTTGCAACTGCAAGAAAAAAATCTGAATTGCAAGTTATGCCCATGCAAATAACCTCATGGCCAGTACTGACTTCATGATGTTGAGCTTTGAGTCTCAGCTCACGGACCTTTCCCAATCCAGTCTTGTCTCTCTCCCACAAACCTTCCTGTCAATACTTAACTGTGCATTCAAAATAAAGGCCAAAATGCCACAAAAAAAAATCTATAAAATAAATGTGAGATGTAAACTTGCTATTGCTAAGAAAAAAAGTTTAATTTAAGTTAAATTTAAATTCATAATTCTGAGGGGGAAAAAGTCAGAATTGCAAGGAAAAGGTCAGAATTGTGAGATTTAAATTCAGAATTCTGAGTAAAAAAGTCAGAATTGCAAGGAAAAGGTCAGAATTGTGAGATTTAAATTCAGAATTCTGAGTAAAAAAGTCAGAATTGCAAGAAAGAAAAGCTAATATGTGAGAAACAATCTTACAATTGTAAGTAAAAAATGCAGAATTTTTACATTTAAACAATTGCAAGATATGAACTCGCAGTTGTGAGAAAGAGTCAGAATTATGATATAAACTCACAATTGTAAAAAAAAGTCAATTATAAGAGAACAAAAAAATCTAAATTATGAGTTTATATCTCACAACTGTGAGAAAAAAATACATAGTGCAGAAACATAAATGGACTACAGGGAAAAGTCACAGTGATAATGAAGTTTAGGAAAAGCACCTGCTACAAAACAAACTTTGCTTTAGAGGCCCACAGCGGAATGAAGTCATCATGAAATAGTTGGGTGATAATCTGTAGAAAGTTGTTGTGTTTCCATGTGAAGGAGCTCAATTCTCTCGGTTCATTAGCTTAACGGTTTAAATGAGCAGAAGGTGTGCTGTGAGAATCTGTTGATCGCTCCCACAGGTTCAGGTCACATTCGCTCTATATTAAATGCGGTAACCATGCACCAGTCTTCCATGCAGCCCAGACTAATGGGCAGTCAGACAGAATCCAATTACTCCAGGACCCTGTTTACCCGTGCTTTCTGTGACTTGAGGACTGACAGATTCACACAGGCCTCTCTGTGGTGTCACACTGGCTTGTCCTGAGGCAGGTTTTGATGCGTTTCCTGACAGAATTTTAATATGACCATGTTTATTCTTAACATTATGGCTACACTCATTTGTCTCAGAGAGGCTCTGTGGCTCACCAAAAGAGGAATGTGAGAGGGTTTTTGTCATTTTGACAGCAGTCTGAGTGTGTGTTTGGCATTCTGGGAGTGCTAGAGGAGATCTCAGACCTTTGAAGCACAGCTGTGAGTGAGGAAACAGCAAATGCATTCAGGGCAGTCAAGTTCTGCTGTCTATGTCACACTACTTTGTAGATGAGATATTGAGGGAAATACACCCAGCAGAGTTACTGAGATACACAAGACAGCGTCATACAGTTAAATGGAATAAAAAACACATACACACTTCCTCACATTAAGGCCGGGTATTTAACAGGCTTGACAGAATAATGAACACATTCATGCATATGGAAAACGTCTCAAGGTTACGAATGTAACCGTGGTTCCTTGAAGGAACGAGACGCTGCGTCGAGCGTTTTGGGGATTGTCCCTGACGAGACCGAATCTGGGGAACGATGTGCCCACTAAAGTGCTGCATTTCAGCCCGAGCCCGATGGGCCCCAACTAATTTATGCCCCTCGGGCCGGGCTTCGGGCCAATTTTCACGTTATAGCTCACATGCGGGCCGGGCCTCGGGCCTTTTTGGGTTATCCTTCTATTTATATTTTTAGACATTAATAAAAAATAAAAAAAATAGAAGTTACATCGACGATAGAAAAACAAATATAGAAAGACATTTCATAACCTCATAACTTTCATAATCTGATAATTCAACCCGTTATAATTAAACTGACATACTGACATGACAGTCTCACGCACGCACGCGCGCACGCACGCTTTTCCGTCAGCGCGACCCACGATTATACTTCACTTATATCCACTTATTGTAGTAGTAGCTATTACATGCCTCTAAATTAATGTATTAATAATAGCCTAGTTGGCCAACTAATAATTATAAAATGATGATTCATGTAGCGGCGAGCATGCATTTCTGCGTCTGCACCTGTTGCTGCGGGCCACGCAGCAAAGAAGAGAGCGCTGGCCGAGTTTGAAAACATTGTGGAGCAGGACGAGGATGACGACGATGATGTACAGCAATATATGCGCCTCAATCACAACATGGAAGGTGATGGACGAGATGTGCTGCTATGGTGGACACAGCAGGAGACTCTGCTACCGCGACTGTCAAGACTGGCTCGCTCTGTGTTTAGTGTCCCACCAGCAGCAGCAGCGAATGTGTCTTCAGCGCAGCGGGAAGAGTGATAGAAGAGAGGAGGACTGGGTTAAAACCTTCCACTCTGGAGCCTATTCTTTTTCTCCACGATGCTCTGTAAGAGACTGTTTTAACTTTTTATTTGACTGGACTTTATTTTAGTTTAACTGTTGGAAACTAATGGAAAAAAGAATGGACATGTTCTGTGGTGCATTTTTGAGGTATAACCTGCAAGTTTGTTTTTAATTAATTTAATTTGTTTAGATTGTAGGCTTTATTCTCATTTCGTTTGCGAGCGCTGTTGCGAGCCTCAGTATTTAAATTTTTTATTTTATTTTACTCACTGTGGTTTAATAAATAAACATTTATTAAACTAACTGTATGTGTGATATGCTTGTGTTTTATATCTATGGATTTTATTGTAGCCAAGTAAAGTATTAGCGTTAATTTGAGAGGCTTAATTGATTAAATATGTTTTAGGCTACTTGCTGTCGGCTCGGCTGTTTAACGTTAATCGTCATTTTTTTTTTTAAATGCTTCAAACATTTTTCTAAACTTACTTGATAGAGAAATGAAAAGAAACATAACAAAAAACTGACCCTTTTTTAATTGCTGCAAATAGGGCAGGCTTCCGCTGTGTAATAAAATAAATAAATAAAAACACGGGCTCGTGTCGCACTCGGGCTGATAATTCTGATGAGCTGTCGGACACGAGTCGGGCTAGGGCCTGAGCATCTCGGGCCGGGGCCGTGCTCGGGCCTAGATTTGAGGCCCGTGCAGGGCTCTAGTGCCCACGCAGTCAGACTTCCAAATCCCTGCCTAATGTGTATCCGAAGAGAACAGCTAAGGCGAGAGAACAGAAGAGCCCGGAGTGGCTTGCATGTCAAGGTCATAGAATCTGACAAATGTAGAGGGCTTGGACCACTCCGCAGCGTTGCAGATGTCCAAGAAGGACACACCTGAGAAGGCCTTAGAGGCCGCCATACCCTGAGTGGAGTGAGCCTTGGCTCCCAAAGGAAGGGGAAGACCAGAGGACTTATATGAGACGTTGATAGCCTCGACTATCCAACGACTTAGGGTCTGCTTGGAGGCAGAAGAACCCTTTTTAGGCGGACCGTAGTAAACAAGCAATTGGTCGGATTTTCTCCACAGGGCAGCTCTTTAATTTAGCTTTTCCTGGTCTGGCTCCCAAAAGGGAGGAGGACAGAAGGCCTGCAGTACGATAGGTTGTGGTGTAACAGAGGGAACCTCCGGAACATAACCCGCTCGAGGGTATAAGAATGCTTTGGCTATACCAGGGGCAAAGTCTATGTAAGTAGGGGCCACCGAAAGAGCCTGAAGATCTCCAACTCTCTTTAGTGAGGTTATTGCCAGTAACAGGGCAGTTTTAAGTGTCAGATGTCTATCTGAGGTGTCTTGTATTGGCTCGAGTGGAGCTTTACATAGAGCCTCTAAAACCACAACCAAATCCCAGGAGGGAACACGGGATCGTACTGGAGATGAATGGCGTACAATTTCCTCGTAGAGGGAGCTCTGGATAGGAGGAGGGTCTCAAAAGCCTCAGTTGAGAGACCGGATTCTATGAGCTGTGTCCCCTCAGGGGCCACACCCACAGTTTCCACAGTTCTGGGCGAGGGTAAATTATCGTGCCCTGCACCTGTGAGAGTAGGTCTGTCCTAATCGGTATCTCCCACGGAGAGCTGTCGAGGAGCGAGACTAGATCTGCGAACCATACTCGGCCCGGCCAGAACAGGGCTACTAATAACAGACGGACCCCGTCCCAGCGTACTCTCGCCAAAACTCCCGGGAGCAGAGCGAGAGGGGAAAATGCATACAGACGAAGCCGCGGCCAGGTCTGTACCATCGCGTCCAGTCCCAGAGGAGCTGGATGAACTAGAGAGAACCAGAGGGGACATTGCGATGTCTCCTGAGTTGCAAAGAGGTCCACCTGGGCTGTGCCAAACACTCTCCATATCTGCTTCACCACCTCGGGGTGAAGTTTCCATTCCTCGGGCCTCGGCCCCTGCCTCGACAGTATGTCTGCTCCCACATTCAATCTCCCAGGAATATACACTGCTCTGAGTGAGAGGAGTTTCCCCTGGGACCACAGAAGGATCTGGTGTGCCAGCTTGTACAAGGGGCATGAACGCAGTCGACCCTGGTGATTAATATAAGAGACCACTGATGTGTTGTCGGTGCGCACCAACACATGGTGACCTCTCAGGTCTGGGAGGAAATGTTTCAATGCTCGATAGACTGCTAACATCTCTAGGCAATTGATGTGCCATGTCAGATGGCGACCACTCCACAGACCACGGGCAGGGTGGCCACTCATGACCGCACCCCAACTGGTGAGGGATGCGTCTGTCGCTAGTGTTACACGGCAACAAAGAGCTCCCAATGCTGGGCCCTGGTTCAAGAACCAATGTTTCTTCCACATGTCTAAGGCACGAAGGTATCGCCACGTGTCCTTGATAACTCGAAGTGGATTCCCCCTCGGGGAAAAGCCCTTGGACTTGAGCCACCACTGCAGGGGTCTCATGTACAGCAGGCCAAAAGGTATTACGTTGGATGCAGCTGCCATCAGACCTAACAATCTCTGAAATTGTTTGACACTGAATGACTGGCCTTCTTTGACTCTCTCGACTGATGTGATGATCGACTCGATCCGAGCAGGAGACAGATGTGCCTGCATCGTGGTCGAATTCCACACTACGCCTAGATAGGTGGTTTTCTGAACTGGAGAAAGTACACTCTTCTTGGTGTTTAGTCTCAAACCAAGCTCCCCCATATGTGCGAGAATGACATCTCGATGTCGAACTGCCATCTGCTCTGATTGAGCTAGAATCAACCAATCGTCCATATAATTTAGAATGCGGATGCCCTGCATACGGAGGGATACCAGAGCCGCATCTACACATTTTGTGAACGTGCGGGGTGAGAGTGCGAGGCCGAAGGGAAGTACTCGATATTGATAAGCTTTGCCCCCGAAAGTGAACCTCAGAAACTTCCTGTGTTGTGGAAGGATGGATATGTGGAAGTATGCGTCTTTGAGATCTATTGTGACAAACCAGTCCTCGGATCTGATTTGAGCTACAACCTGCTTGACAGTGAGCATTTTGAACTTCAGTGGCATAACTGAGTGGTTCAGGTGATGTAAGTCTAAGATCGGACGCAACCCCCCATCCTTCTTTGGAACTATGAGAGAGTCTGTCAAACCCGGATTCCCTGTCTAGAGGAGGGACCACCTCGATGGCCTCCTTCCTTAATAGGGTATTCACTTCTTGTTCCATAACCAGAGCCTGCCGGGGGCTGACTACTGTCGGTGTAACCCCATTGAACTTTGGCGGTGGATGACCGAACTGAATGCAGTAGCCTTTTTCTATTGTACCCAGGACCCAATGAGATATATTCGGCAGTAGTTTCCACGCTGCTAAATAATCTACTAAGGGGATCAGTCTCTCGAGACTGACCTCTTGTGTAAGAGGCCACCGAAGGGGCGGCGAGCATCCCAGCTCCGCTACGCACCGCGCTCTACCCCAGTAGGGGCTAAAAATGCAGAAAGGGGTAGTTTTAGGTATAGGGTTGGTGTACTGTAGGGTGATAGAAAATACAGTTTGAACAGTTTAAAAACCATTTCGCATATGGAATGTCCCCATAAAACATAGAAACCCAACGTGTGTGTGTGTGGTGTGTGAGGGGGAGAGAGAGAGAGAGAAACTGAGCACAATAATAGAAAGACCTCCAGTGAATATGGCCCTTGAACACAACTGTGTGTTAGAATGTGTGTTAATCCAGCACTGAATCAGTTGGTGAAGGGTTGATAGGATTGCAAATCCCTCGGCCTTACCACAGCAAATACCTTCCCTTTTTCCTTTCTGACTTTAATCAGTTTTCCTCTTTCAATCACCCTTTTCCATTTAAAGATGAAATGTTTAAAACATCTAAAAAGCTAAGCGGGTCATCTTAAAATTAACCCCAGCAGGTAGATGATTCTGTAGGTTTTTTTAATTGGTCATGTCAGTCAAACATATGAATGCTGAAACTCCTAACCCTAAACATAATTTTCAGTGGATCATTTGTGACTGTTTTCAGTTTTCTTAACAGATGACTAGATGCAAGAAGGGTTTTCTGCTTAATTTGGTGTAACGGTACGCAGAAATCACGGTTCGGTACGTACCTCGGTTTTAAAGTCACGGTTCGGTTCATTTTCGGTACAGTAAGGGAAAGAAATGCAAACATTAAACTGCAGGTTGTTTATTACTATAAATTTTTTTAACAATTTGCTTACACTTTTTAAAAATACATTTTAATAAAATATATATAGAATAAAAAAAGAATAAGAAATAAAATACTGCTTCAAAGTTCTCCACTAAATGAAATACTCTCAGTCTCAAACCAATATCATATAATAAAATATAATGAAAAATATAAATAAATAACTATGATTACAGTCAGCATTACCAATCCCAGTTTGTAGGCCTGCTCATATTTAAAATATATATATATATATATATATAACTTTGCCGAATTGTAAAATGCAGCATCAACCGTTTCAGTTTTTTCGGAATTAAGAGCAAAGGTTTGTTTAAATGCCGTCGGGAGCTGTGTTTGAATTACAATCATTTTTTCCTAGTTGTAGTGATGTTCACACTTGCGTGATGCCTTTTGAAAACCTTAGGCCGGTGACACACTGGCATATTGCACCTGTCAAACATAGTATATTTTGCCTTCAATACTGTTGACGATATCCTTTATCAGTAGGCTTTGTATTTATGCTCAACATGAATTAAAGATATTGTTGTCGTGGAGACAAGATCCTGGTCTGTCGGCGCACTCCCTCTATGTCACCTACAGTAGCAGCAGCGCCGCGTCAGGCACGATTCTGGTGTGTAAAGAAAAAGCAGCCGTCACACAACTGACACGCAGCAGAAATATATATTAGGGGTGTAACGGTACGTGTATTCGTACCGGACCGTTTCGATGTATATATATGTGTGTGTATATTTTAGACATGTAAGTTGGATTCAGGATTGATCAATGGCAAATGGGCATAGTGTGTTGAGTAACCTGAAAAAGAAGTATATATTTTCTTCCAAATAATAATGCACTGAAAACAATTATTTGGACTAACTTATAAAAAAATACATAAATGATATTTAACATGATAAAAATGTATATTAATAAATAAAAAAAGCTATTTTCCCAAAGACAAAAACAAAACAAAAACAAAAAAAAGTAAAATTAAATTATAAATATATTATTATATTTATCAGAAATTCCATGCTTAATATATTTTCTATTGACATGAGCCAAAATGTTAGCTAATGTAGGTCAATATAAGCTTTAATATGAAAGTAGAATTTTCACTTAAGCTAAAATTTGCATTTTGTTAGTCATTGGTTCATTTGGTTTACTTACTATACAGTAAATAAAAACAATGAATTAAATATATAATATAATAATGTATTTATTTTGGTGTCTTTTTTTAAATATGCCTAATTTCTGCTATGAACTATTAAATAAATAAAATAAAAACCACAGTTACTTCTGCAATCAGTGTATGTTCTTTAATATTTGAACAGAGGTTCAGACCAATATAAAAATTTACTTTAAATAAACGAAGCAGTCATTTCTCTTCTTTCAGTGTGTTTGTTGACTTTGAATTATCTTTCTCTGCAAATTCCAGTAGTTTTTATTTTATCATATAAATATAATGCTGATTAATGAGAATGGGCATATAATGCAGTTCATTTGATAAATTTTTTAATCAGTAGATTTTATAATTAGATTTATTAAAATGCATTAAAACTACCAGAATTAACTTGCATATCAATTTAAATAATTCAAAGTGTGTTAATTCCAAATTTGCTCTTGAGGATTAGGTTTAGGGTTAGTAATGCAATTTAGCTGTAACCACTGGTACAGTACTAAAACCACTTTTTGGATAGACTTGTTCTGGTGTTTATCAAGACTCCTTAGACTGGCATTGACTCTGCACGTCTAAACACTGTTGTGTCTGTGCAGGTGTTGCAGATGTACCTGCCGTTCTGTGGCATCGCCATCTCAAACGCCCAGCTCTTCGCTGCCTCCAGGAAAGAGTACGACAGGAGCAGGGTAAGAAGACACTTACTTCAGCACTTCATTAAAACCCAATTTTATCTCTGCACCCCTCCTACTGTAACAAGACTGCGCTGTGTGTGTGTGTGTGTGCGTGCTATAAATGTCATGTTGTTGTTTATTACATAGTATATGTGTATCTTTCTATTGATCTTTTGCTTCCTACACACTCTGTTCCTGCATCGAGAGGTTTCGAATCAAGAAGAAATGTGTGTGTGTGTGTGTGTGTGTGTGTGTGTGTGTGACTGGGGAAGCATAAATCTGAGTTGTGGCGTCTTTACAGCATCATCAACACATTTTAAATATCGATCAAGAACATAATGCCAAGAATGAAGTAAAGAGAGAGAGAATGAAAAAGATGAAAGCAGAAAGTGAGGGACCTCAAGAGATCATTCAGTGTACGCACTGATTGCTGCGAGTGATTTTAATGATACTTGCTTTAGTGAACTTGAAGAGCCACTGTTGCCTTCAAGCCATTAACATAATTCATTGTAGAGGGAGTTTACCAAGAATGAATGGTGCCTGCTGATAGAGTTGGTAATTTGCACATATTTGATGTTTTATCAGCCAGTTCACTAAAGGAATTATGATAATCAGTCAATACAGCGCAAAGACATTCAGGAAATTAAGGCTGAAATCATCTTACACACTGCGCTTCCTCATATTGCATGGCAGCTCTGAGTACTAGCTTTTGCAGTTTGCTTCAGATTACTACTATCTGGCATCGTTTGCTGAGACCCTTGTACACTTTCATTATACTTTCAAAAAGTGCAATTATTATGGAAAGAATATATTTATTATATATAATATAAATAATATATTTCAAATACATGTTTTCAGACACTTAATTGCAGTTTAATTCCAGTTTAATTAAAAGGTAACACTTAACAATAAGGTTGTTGTTAACTATATTTAATGTATTAACTAACATTAATATATATATATTTAATAAAGAAAATAAAATGGGTTTGAAATGAAAGTAGGGTTAGATTTTATGAATTGTCTGATTGACCATGCAGTTCATTAGAAAATAAACTTCTAATTTCTGCATTAGGGCCCTTGCAGAAACACAGATACAGATACAATGCGTTATTTTTGAATGCAATACATGAATGCATTAACGCATTGATTGCATTAGTTGCATTAATATACTTTTATTAAGTGTGTTTCCGGCCTTTGTCTGGTTGTGTCTGTATGTAGGCTCTTCTGGAGGTTGTGAACGATTTGTTCGAGGAGCAGACCGATTTGGAGAAGATTGTGAGGAAGATCATGCATCGAGCTCAGACGCTGCTGAAGTGTGAACGCTGCTCCGTCCAGCTGCTGGAGGACATTGAATCACCGGTGCGCTCTGATCCTCTCCCTCCGCGTCCCCTGCCTGATGCATTGCTCTAATCCTGCTCGCTTTAATGTCTCCCACAGGTGGTGAAGTTCACCAAGTCCTTTGAGCTTCTGTCACCCAAGTGCAGCGCCGACATGGAGAACAGGTGCGACTAACGGCAGGTTAAACACACACACACTTGTGAAAAAAGTCTAGGCATTAACACACTCTTTCACACAAACATACCTTTACTTTATATTACCTCAGAGAGGAGTTGAGACCCGGCAGAGTTGCTAGTGCTAATGAGGCCATTTCAGAGTGGCGGTGTTTGTTTGCTGTTAACTGCAGCAGGAGGAGTGTGCTGATGTTCTGCCCCCACAGTGACAACTGTTTCTCTGCCACGACCTCTAATACACACACACACACAGCTTGAGAGCGAGAGATGTCAGTCTCAGTGCCAGCAGGAGTGTTTGCTTGTGGCGTGTGTGTCTGTGTGTGTTTGTGATTCTCTGTGTTTAAGCATTTTTAAAGGTGTCACATCCACAGCACTAAGTGCATCTCCATATTATGCAACCTACAGATATTTATAAAGCAGTAATTAGCTCATTAGAGGTTACAGTGTATTTTAATGTTCTGTGTAAGATGGCAATTTTTTTCTGGATTTTGTGAACTACTGTGTGTTGAATTTTATAGTAGTGTTTTGGAGTTGTACGCAGTAACTCGTGTATAGTCGGTTGAAGAAGACTATTTGTATATAGTATAATTGTGTTGCAATCTGTGTCTACAGTAGATTTCCAGAGTAGGTGGAATGTCACCCTTGTGAAAATTAAGTGCACTTAATAGTACTGAATGTACATTTAAACACTCAAGTACACGTTTAAAAAGTGCATTTTCTAAAAATGTCAAAATAAAAGTTTTACTTTTGAAATCAATTTATTTCAAACCGTTGTTTTATTGATCTTTTACCGCTTTTCTAAGAAGTACACTTATTTTCATGTTTTAACTAACATACTAATGCTCATGTAAAGTCTGCAAGTGTTATTTTATATTACATTTAAAGGTATTATATACTTTAAAAGTACTGAATTGCAACTTTATATTTACAAAGAGAATCAATGTAAATAACACTGAGGTAAATGTTTGTCGGCACATTTGGTATAATCATATATATTTTATTTTAAATACAAGTAATTATAAATGATACAGACATACCTAAGTCTTAAGTGGGTTGAATTTTTTTTTTAATTGTATTTAATATAAACTATAATTCATTTTGCCATGCAAATATACACTCACCTAAAGGATTATTAGGAACACCATACCAATACGGTGTTTGACCCCCTATCGCCTTCAGAACTGACTCAATTCTACGTGACATTGATTCAACAAGGTGCTGAAAGCATTCTTTAGAAATGTTGGCCCATATTGATAGGATAGCATCTTGCAGTTGATGGGGATTTGCGGGATGCACATCCAGGGCACGAAGCTCCCGTTCCCCCACATCCCAAAGATGCTCTGTTGGGTTGAGATCTGGTGAGTGTGGGGGCCATTTTAGTACAGTGAACTCATTGTCATGTTCAAGAAACCAATCTGAAATGATTCAAGCTTTTTGACATGGTGCATTATCCTGCTGGAAGTAGCCACCAGAGGATGGGTACATGGTGGTCATAAAGGGATGGACATGGTCAGAAACAATGCTCAGGTAGGCCGTGGCATTTAAAAGATGCCAAATTAGCACTAAGGGGCCTAAAGTGTGCCAAGAAAACATCCCCCACACCATTAAACCCAACACCACCAGCCTGCACAGTGGTAACAAGGCATGATGGATCCACGTTCTCCTTCTGTTTACGCCAAATTCTGACTCTACCATCTGAATGTCTCAACAGAAATCGAGACTCATCAGACCAGGCAACATTTTTCCAGTCTTCAACTGTCCAATTTTGGTGAGCTCGTGCATATTGTAGCCTCTTTTTCCTATTTGTAGTGTAGATGAGTGGTACCCGGTGGGGTCTTCTGCTGTTGTGGCCCATCCGCCTCAAGGTTGTGCGTGTTGTGGCTTCACAAATGCTTTGTTGCATACCTCAGTTGTAACGAGTGGTTATTTCAGTCAAAGTTGCTCTTCTATCAGCTTGAATCCGTCAGCCCATTCTCCTCTGATCTCTAGCATCAACAAGGCATTTTCTCCCACAGGACTGCTGCATACTGGATGTTTTTTCCCTTTTCACACCATTCTTTGAAAACCCTAGAAATGGTTGTGCATGAAAATCCAAGTAACTAAGCAGATTGTGAAGTACTCAGACCGGCCCGTTTGGCACAGACAACCATGCCACGCTCAAAATTGCTTAAATTACCTTTCTTTCCCATTCTGACATTCAGTTTGGAGTTCAGGAGATTGTCTTGACCAGGACCACACCCCTAAATGCTTTGAAACAACTGTCATGTGATTGGTTGATTAGATAATTGCATTAATGAGAAATTGAACAGGTGTTCCTAATAATCCTTTAGGTGAGTGTATATCTGGAAACGTTAAATGAATCTTTCCTCACCTTCAAGTTGTTCCAAACCTGTATAAGTTTATTTCTTCTATTGAAGAATATAAAAGATTTTGACGACTGTGGATAACCACGCTGTTGCTGGTAGCCGTTGATGTCTATGGTTTGTGAAAAAAATTGTATTGATATCAGTGGCTACTAGCAAGTGTTTAGTCACCAATATTCCCTTCAAATATCTTTTTTTGTGTGTGTTCAGCAAAATGTTTAATCAACATGGTTTCATACAGCATGAGGATGAGTACTGAGGGTGTTTCGGAAAATGGCGACATTCAAAAAATCAGGAATGTGGTTGTCAGCCACTGGTCTAAGTTAGCTTTTTAACTAGGGATGTATCTGTGATGTTTGTGCTTGTGGTGCATTATGAGTTAGTTTGTTTACAGTTTTAGTTGGTCCATAAACTATAAGCTGCAAATCCTTTGCATACCCAAACCATTTGAGAGAATGAGTTTAGGCAATGACTAATTAATATTAACATTACTATATATTCTCTTTTAATTTGAGGTGTAGCATAAGGCTCACATAATAAAATGTTGGGAATAAGTGTGAGACACAACTCTAATATGTGTGTAAATGTGTTCAGTGCAGTGCTTTGTAGATTTTCAAAAAATGCTAATACACTTGTGTACAATGTGTTGGTGTTGTAGTTTAAGCATACAGTGTTTTGAGGGGTTGTGATTTAAGGTCAGTGCTGTAGGGTCACGTGTGCAGTAGCTCAGGGTTATGATGTTGTAGTTTGTGTGTGTGGAGTATATAGCAGCAGTGCTGTAGGGTGTGCAGTAGGTCGGGGTTATTGTGTGATATCTGTTATCTGCAGCCCACACTCAGCCCTCCAATAAGTCCAGTATTCAGCACTAGTGGAGTCTCAAAGCCCTGAGCTCAGCTCTTAAAACAGCACACACCACAACAGATCTGCAAGCACACAGCCATTGAGGAACCCAGGATTAAGAGCAAACATGTTCCTTTGTGCAAGATAGGTCTGTTGTTCATGACTGTTTTGTGCCGCCAGTGACGATGAAGCACACAGGTTTGGAGATCTCAGTTGCCATATGGGAGCTTTCACACTACAATGTGTGTTCAGTCACACATATCATCTCATTCTCTGCACCTGTCTAATGTTCCAGCAGAGGTCTGTCTGGGGAGATCACACACCATCACCATCTGAACGCATGCATCGCTCAGCCCACCCTCACCATCTGAGCAACAAAACATTACATGCAGTCACTTTACTAAAGTGCTCTGGGATATTAAAACCACAAATAATTTTCAAAATCAGCTCTCTACTGTGAGTAAATCACATGCACATGCCAAAGTCATTTTGCACTAGGTGACATAATAATGTCTGTTGTTAGCCATTGGCTGATAAATTGCCAGTGTAAAGTTCAAAGCTTTTTTTCTTGTCAAAATAACTGGTTTCATCTGGAATTATTCAGCTTGGAAGAACATTTTATATAGAGCTTTGGAATCATATGATGTTTACAGATTTTTATCCATAGGTTCGACATGTTTACTGATGTTAAGGTTATCAGCTTGCATAACCTGCTTTCTGGAACACATCCTTAGTGTTTTATGCATGATGGCACAGTGTTATCCTCTCTTTTCTTCGTTAGTGCTGTTTAAAATGCCATGGCTGTCTAACCATTAGAGATATTTGACCTCCTTCATTGCTCTGTAAAGTAGACTATTCTGTGTAAGATTAAAATGGGTCAGATATGATTTGCGGTCTGCGCCAACATGCATCTATGATTTGCTCTGTGCTGTCCCGTCTCTGTAGCACTCGTATGTAAACTGTGCTGCTTCACCTGAACCAAAATCAGCTTTCACAGGCAAGCATTCACACCCTTGTGTAAAATAAGTGTGCTAGAGACAGCACGGGTTAATTTGCACACTTTAACAGTGTTTATAGTTCCTAACAGGCTGCGTGACTTATGAACATCTGTATGAAGTTTTCCTATTGGTCACATTCTCGTTCCATAGATTATAGTATGTTTTCATTTCATTACAATTAACACAGTGGGCCCTATCATACAAATATGTAGTGTCCATAAAAATGAAAAACAGGTTCACTCCAGTGAACTGTAATCTGCGCTGCTGTGTTTTGTTGCAGAAAAAGCATTAATGATCCTTACGTGTGTGTCGGTGAGAACGTTGCACAATCCAACACTTTTTTAGCTCAATTGGTAAAGCACTGCGCTGTCAAGCGCAAGGTTGGGGGTTCAAATCCCCGGGAACACGTGATAGGTAAAAATGTATAGCCTGAATGCACTGTAAGTCGCTTTGGATAAAAGTGTCTGCTAAATGCATAAATTTAAATTAAATTAAAATTATAAGAACCAAAGCTGAACTATCTAAAACAGTTTGTGAAATAGGTAAAAAAATAAATAATGTGTCTCGTTTTAAATAAAAAAATAACAAAAAAAACTGGATGACATTTAGTTCAAGCTAAAATTTAGTTTTGCAATGGTTAAATAAATGTTCAGCAATATCTTCAAAAAAGATTTCTGAACTTTGGCAAATTTTTCTCTCAACAGAGATGAAACGTCAAGGAAATATTGTGAAATTTTGTACATTTTGTTATGTGGAAATGTTTAAATCTTATAGTGTTACAATTAACCCTGTGTTTGTGCCCTGCTCGCCCTGTACATGTGAAATGCTTTTTACAAACAGTTTCCTGAATGAAAAAAGTGCAGTGTTCAAAGGGACAATAGAAATGAATGAACATGACCTACCTGAAACCGTTTTCGTAACATTTGAATTTTCTGGTGTATGCAATCTCATGTAGAATATAGTGTATTGAAGTGAGCAAGTAGAAGAACCGTTGCACCTTTTAATGACATTGCTCTGAGACCCTGACTGTTATTAGAAACTTGTGCGTGCCCGTCCTTCAAAACACACAACACATGCCTTAATTGCAATTCAAAAATCACAACAAGGATATTGCAGTTTGTAATTAATGTTGGTAGGCTATATCGTTGTGACAAAATAAACCCAAAACAGTGAGACAGCCCCTCACGGACGACTGCCGCACACAAACAAAAACCAAACACCAAATAAAGCCCAGGCCTGGTCCACTCTCGTCCTTCACTGTCGTCGCTCGTCTTTTGTTTTCTTCCAATCTCCTCCGTGGGACTCGAGACCGGTGAGTGTCGCAGGTGTAGCTCATTTCCAATCACTCCACCGGCCTCGCTCCATTCCCACAGCTCTTGACCCCGCCACACTCGTCACATTTGCGCAGCCCTAGACTAAACTGTGTGAGTGTGTGTGTCATTGAAGCGCAAATTTAACTGCAGCCAAGTGACTTTGTGCGACCCACCTTGTTCCATTCTGTGACCCACAGTTTGAGAACCCCTGCTTTAGACCATGCGCTTAGATTGTTAAAATAGGGCCTGGTGTCTGAAAAATTTACTTTCAGTTCACACTTAAGTATTTTCTGTTATAGTATTTTATTTTCTTAAGCACTCTTTTTAAACGTATGCTATAAAGTCTACTTTTCACAGGTTTATTTACTTAAAAAATTCTAGTTTTCTATAGTAGACAAAATCACTCAATTATCACTAAAGCAGTGGTTCCCAACATTTTTCAACTCTCGGCCCAAACAACCAAACACATATGTTTGTGCGTCCAACTGCAAAAAATTTTACTCACCCCGCTATTGTTGGGTTAATAACTTAGTACTCAGAAGCTAGATTGTTAACTGTATTTATTGAATGAACTAGGGCTGTGCAATACGAACAAAAAAAAACAAACAAACAAAAAAATTAAACTTTTTTGCGATTTCGATTTTAATCACGATTTTGACACACACATATATGCTTTACAGTTTTAAATGCATTCAGGATGAATTTGAAATATATTTCCAAAAGAAAACTAATTGGAGCTTTGTCAAAAAGTTGTAATGTCTCTTGAACAGACATAAGTCAAAATAATCGCTATAGTAAAGGTGTAACAAATTATATAGACTAATGGCAAAAAATATAAATAAATAAATCCCGTGCCCAGGGACTTTTTTTTTCTTTTTGCCATGCATTGGTCATAGAGCTCATAGTACGTAACAGTGCCTCAAGTGTTGAAATAGATTTGCTATACATTATACAGGTTCACACGTACTCTGTTTGCAGTGTGTATACAGTATGTGTATGTGGTGCAGAAACAGCAGCGAGAGCGCGTTATTGTAATGTGAAAGCACATTAAAATAATGCGTGAGCATGAATCTCTGTTCGCACGCAGATTTCCTTTGAGCTCTCACAAAACCAGACGTGCTTGCTCGGATACACGCTGCTCTTGCCCGGAGAGAGTGTGCGCACTTAAAACGTGTCTACTCTCAATTAAACTGCGTCCTGTGCACTCACTACTCTCTCTATGCTCATGTGCTAGATATTAATTATTTTCGCACGTGTGCAGTGTGAACGCTCTGATCCATTTACATGGGCTTGGAAAAAAGGTGCATGTGTGAACCTGGAGTTACGTATGCATATGCCCAGTCTGTTCTGTTCTCGCGCTAGGCACGTTGCATTCTGAATGGATCGGATAGCATACTGCGGGAGGTCAGGGCCGCGGAAAATCATGCTATAAAGTGATTTTGAAATTGCGCACGCTCAAATCGTGATTTTATTAAAATTTCGATTAATCACACAGCCCTAGAATGGACAGAAAATAGCGGCCCACAGGTTGAAAACCACTGCACTACAGGATTATACAAACACAAACTCGTAAAATATTGTTTAGAAACACAAGGTAATCAAATACAGACAAAAAAATTGTTACACTGCTTCAAAGCTTTGACATTATACAGCTTCAGTAATATATTGCAGGGGATTTTTTCAAACTTATGTGTGTTATTTAGTGATTTCATCCTCTGTGTTTGGTTCTCTAAAGGTACAGCCAGAGCCATTATGTAAGGATGATTTGTCCTCTGCTGCACTCTGAAACAGCTCGGGGCCAAACGGGAGAGAGACGCATCTCTGCTGCTCACTCATACGCACACAGATGCAACTCACAACAACACACATCTCGCGTGCTCATCTGCATTCCCGCACAACGCATTCACACGCTCCCATTCATCCCTCCGACTCCGACATTTCCTCCGACAGCAGCTCGCAGCGCCGTTAATCAAGTGTGATCTTCGGGGTGTGATAGAGAGTATGAGAGAAGATGTTTGATCAGACTCTCTCAGCCCAGAGCACAAGAGCCTGAAATGTACCACGTGAGAGAGATTAAAGAGAGAGAGGCTACATCGGGACTGGTTCTCCAGCTGCACGTGGGCGTTTATGAGAGTCGGAGCGTTAACTTCTCATTGCTTTTGCTGGCTCCATTGAGCCTTATTAAAATGCAGAGGAAAGTTCGTTAGCTGTAAATGACTGGAGAGGGAATGAGAGTGTGAACAGCAGCATGTGGACCTCAGCATCCGTCAGCTCTTTCAGGCTGAAGCGGCTGAGCGCTTTTCACACTTGGTTCGATCGCTTGGTTCTGAACTTGCATTTAATTTCACCTGCTTGTCTCCGCAGGTCTCTTTACACATTGTAATTTAGAATTGGATCTGTCGCATAATTGAAGAAAACACACACAGTACTAGCAGCAGGTGATAACATTGAAGCCCAAATGAGATCTGCAGACATTTTCACAGATTTTTAGGAGAAATCTGGTTAATTGAATGGATACAAAGCATGGTAAAATTTGTTAAATGGAGCTAAACCCCTTGTGAATTTTTTTTTTTTTTTACTTTATTGTATTGAATGTGTGCTTGTAGTGTATTTCATATCGTAAAAATATTTTTTAAACTACTACTTAATTACTTAGAATAGTAAATAATAAAAATGAATGAAAACTTAGAGACACTTTCATGACTATATTTCTTTAGACAGTTCTCTTTGTAATGATATTTAAAACTCTGAAGTAAACAGAAAATTTGATGTTTTAATCACCTTTTATTATTCTTTAAAAAAACTTGATTTGATGTGTTGACTAACATACAAAAGCAAATGTAAAGTATCGTTGACTTTAATGTGTTATTCTGTATTACATTTTAAGTGTATTTTACTAAATTGAAACTTCATCACATACAAATGCATAATTACACACATATTTAAATAAAAGTACAATAGAAATGACATTAAAACCATAAATGTCTGTCAGTAAATTTGACTGTACAATGTAACCATATTTCAAAATTAATAGAAATAATTATGAAATTATATATGAAGATGTACTTAATTCCTAATTAACACTCTAAAGTCTAGATAATATGTATATAAACTATGAAACACATTTGTTTAAGTGTATTTAATATGCATTTAACCGTCCAAAGCCATTACCTTCAGTTTACAAAGTATGTTATAGTATATTATTTTCACAGTGCTTACTTATTTTAAAAGATTGCTGAAGTGTACTTATTTTCACAAGGTAACGCTATGCTTTCTCAGTAAATCAGACAGTTAGCAATATCGTTTCATGTCCAAAGCACAAATGGTGCAAGACAAGCTGCACATAAGTTTAATACTGTGGGGTTAGATTTTAGATGTCATCTCTAAGCCAAAGTATGAGCAATAGTAATATTAAATATTGTTTTGGGTTTGTACATAGCAGCATGTGTCACTTACTCTTTGTCTTATTCACAGTTTCAAGGACAGCATGGAAAAATCATCCTATTCTGACTGGCTGATTAATAACAGCATTGCAGAGCTGGTCGCCTCCACTGGGCTTCCTGTGAATATCAGCGATGCCTACCAAGACCCACGCTTCGATGCTGAAGTAAGATCCCTAAACAGCAATAAATAAATGAATACAATTAGATAGATCAGTTAGTACAGTACATACATAGGCAAACAGTTTTATAAGTTCATGCATGTGAATTTTGTTGGTAATCTAACTCATGATCTTGCTAAAACCATGAACTGAAGGAAAGAGCACAAATAAATAAATAAATATATAAATGAATAAAACCAGACAGTTAGCAAATATGAATAAAATTGATTGTTTGGGTGTTGATT
The DNA here is from genome assembly GCF_003368295.1 of Carassius auratus. Lineage (NCBI taxonomy): Eukaryota > Metazoa > Chordata > Actinopteri > Cypriniformes > Cyprinidae > Carassius > Carassius auratus. Next base: position 33,011,946 of record NC_039251.1, read on the forward strand.
TTCACTTACTGCACCTTTAGAGGCTTACACTTTAATGCACTCTAATTAACATCATAACAGTCTTACCCAGAATTTTAACGTAATATAATATATTGTTGCAGTAATATACCATTTAACTTTATAATTGAGGGACTAGTTGAAATTGTATTCTGTGGTAATGGACAGCAGATGCTACAGAAAGAGGTTTTTTTTTTATTTATTTAACCCAGAATCTTCCTTTAGAGAGCATGATTAAAGATGAGAGAGACTTCTGCTCTGCTTAAAACCTTGGACCTCTGTCGGCTCTTGTGCATCTTTAAAATGCCAGCAGCACAAGATTATATAACAATGTGTCTTCAGATGATTTCAAATTTTTGCTCACTTCTACAAGTCACATCATTTGGATTTTGATATGGTGACAAGTGTTTGTTTGTAATGTCTTCAGGCCGATCAGTTCTCTGGCTTCCATATTAGATCTGTCCTATGTGTCCCTATCTGGAACAGTAACCACCAAATCATAGGTAAGTTATCCAGTTAAGTGTTGTTGGTTCACTACAGATAGTATGTACTGATGTTCCCTGCTCTGCTGTGTCGTATTGTGTTGTGTGCTAGAGTTAAGTGACGTGTGTGAGAGAATGGAAGACAAACATGTTTTTATAGGATAATGTCTGTTTAAATGTATATCTGTGTCACATCAGCATGTATGTGTGTGTGTGTGTGTGTGTGTGTGTGTGTGTGTGTGCTTCTGCACAAGTGCACTGTGTGTGGGTGGATGTGTGTATGTGTGTGTGGGAGGACTCTTTCAGGGACAGAAAGTCATTATATGCACAAACAGTCAGTAGAAGCAGAAGTCAAGGATGTCTTCATTCAAAAGATTTCTCTCTCCCCTTCTCGCACTCTTTTTTTCTTCACTGCCATAGTTTCAGAACGAGGCTTCTTTTCTTTCAAATCATGTGTAAAGCCAGTGTAAACATTTCAGCACTATGAGGAGAGTAAAGATTTAATGCAGAAACCACACAATCCATAAATTAAAGATTGTATATCCATATAAATACTGTTGCTATTTTAAGTCCTTGGGTATGTTTGAAATTGTATTCAGCATAGTACTATTTTTGTAGTATGCAGTATATGCTACAAATGTTTGTATGGATTACATTGCCCAGATGCCTACAATAAACATGTGCACTACACAACCAAAGTGTACATGAAGTAATGTATAATAAATTAATAAATGATGAGAAGTGATATCAACCTGCTGCTTTGTAAGATTTCATCCTTTACACAATGTATAAAACATTATAAACATTATATAAAATTAATGAATAAAGATTTTTATTTTATAGTATATATTTGATGGTGTTAAGCCACAACACCGGTTACGTCACTTGTCCATTGCGGCACCGACCCCCACTGTCGTTTTGATTTTTTATGTTAATAAAAATTATTTAGTTTAGTAAAAGAACAGGTACTACAGTTAAAAACAACGCGGCTGCACGCATATAATTTACATATTATGTCACCAATACAAACCAACCTGATTTATAATATTATTTTCTAAATATTATGATATCTAATCTATTACATTCATTGAAATAAATAAATAATTCTACTCCCCATAAATAAAACACCTGATGCTGTCGGGAGCTGAAAAATTTTGTGAGATTCAGCTCGAAAGGAGTAAAAGCACAAAGTTGGGAGTGTAAAGCATGTCATACTCTCCGCATGAGCAATCCGGACACGGACACGGCCAGCGCGGATGCAGTCTTCTTCAATTTATACTTCCGAAAGTGCACGCTGATGATCTGCTCTGCAACAAACATGTGAACAAACAATTGGCCAGAATTATTGCACATATGACTGTCTTTATATTCTTTTATTGACGGATTGCACCGGTATGAGTAGCAATAAGCTTCTTCACACTGCCTGCACATGTGCAATTGTGCTTTTGAAGCCTACTGACCACGCACACTTGTCTGCGCGGTCATTAAAAATGGGAGACACGCGTTCGTCCTCTTAGAGCTTCCAGACACACTCTCCCATGACGATTTTTATGTCACGCCAACCTAGCGGTCCATAGCGGACTCGCGGACGAGGAAGGTTTAACAGAGGCTTTAAGATGCAGTCTTTAAGACATGTACGGGAGCATAACCTGACGCGCGACATTGCAGAAAATGTGCGTTCACAAATGTAGCCTATGTTGATCCAATTAAGGAAAGCACTTTCGAATTTAATAATATGAGGTTCTCTCCAGCGATGTTTTGCCACATTTCTTCAATTTAAGATTGTTACGTAGAATATGGTGTTTCTATTTGCCTGAACTTCTTCAAGTGAGCTGCGGGGCAAACCGAAAATCTCTCCTTCACTGATCCTGTGACTTTTTTTGTTTGTACGTGTTCAAAGTTCACATTTCTTTTTTTTTTCTCCCTTAAAAACAAATTTGTCCATTATGATGCTCAATTTTACCTTAACTTATGGCTGTTGATGATTATTTGAACTGAATTATGTCAAAGTGCCCTCTTATATGTGTTTGTTAAATGTGTAATGTTATGTAGGTCTCATGTCTGAAAATAATATATGAAAAACAAAATAATTTCACATAAAAACATTAGGATATAGCTTATATTTCATTAGTAGCAAAAATGTTTTAATTAACATTAAAAAAAATAATTTTAAAACTGAAGTTTTTTTATTTTTTTATTTTTTTTGTATTTTTTTTTTCAGCATATGGTGGGCCGCATCTGAATTTGTGACGGGCCTCATGCGGCCCGCGGGTTGAGGACTACTGGTTTAGAGCATTTATAATTGCCTAATGCTACTATTTCACATGCTGTTTTTAAAATAGCTGGGGGTGTTCTATATATAATATGCAGATGCAGTGAGCTGTGTAACTATATACTGAAATGATAACACCACATCCGGTTTAGTATTACTTGAAAAAAAAAATTCCCCTCAGTCAGACACATATCAGTTGGTTTTAAGGTGAACAGTCATCTTCAAATGATAAAATGTGTTGTAATTATAAGCAATGGTAGAGCCATATATATGCATGTACAAGCTGTCCAAAGCAAGCACCACAGTTCTGTTTGACTGTAATGAGATGGTGAAGATGGGGGGGGGGGGTGTTAGGGGTGTGAACTTGGGGAGGGTTTGCACTTAAAGGAACAATCATTCTAATTGCATACTAAAACACAGCACACTGTTTAATTAGCCATGTAGGGAGAGATAGAGTGGTTGGGGGTGGGGCGAGGTAGAGATTCTTCACTCCTGAATCCTTTATCAATGGCTGCAATGCATTGTTGCGCTTGAAAGGACCTGATTTGGGTCATGAAACACAGCATGCAATCTCACTGTCTTGTGTGTGTGTGTGTGTGTGTGTGTGTGTGTGTCGCAGGTGTGGCTCAGGTCTTGAACAGATTAGATGGAAAACCATTTGATGATGCAGATCAGAGGCTGTTTGAGGTATGGTATCTGTGAGATCTCTTAATGATTGCTTTGCTACCATCAAACATGATTTAAGCGAATTGTACTGCAGACCAAAACATTCACTTTAAAGAGGTCCATAAATATGCATACACCCACACATGCTATCTTCACAATTAGTTCTTTGCAAGGGTCTCTGAGTGATTTGAGAGAATTATCGGCTACTCTATTCTCCAAATGACCGTAGAAGTGGAACCATAAAGCTTGGCCTAGAAAGTATGCGTGTGAATCTCATTTTACTCAATATTATCTTATATCAGACATGGGGACTTGTGACTTGGTGACTTGGACTCGAGTTGACTCGATTCGCTATTTTTAGGACTTGAGACTTGACTCGGACTTGGAAGTTAAAGACTCGGGACTTGACTTGACTTGAGACACGATGACTTGAATGACTTGAGTGTTAATCACATCATGTTTTCAGTTTGAATATAAAATATATAAATTATTTTTTTAAATAAAGTTGATTACTCAGCTGGAGCGCAGGCTGAGAATAGCGTCGTGACTGGATCAGGACAGTATCATCAGTCATGCCCTCTCTACCTTACACACACCACGCCCACTTAAATCAGATATCACATCACATCAACATGTCAGCCTGAGAGGTACCGAGGGTCATCGCTTTTGTCTTCAATAGTTCGCGCCTAAAAACGCGTGGAAAACGCTAGTCGCGCCGCTTTCTCCTTCTTTCCAAAGCGCTCGGGCAGAAGTGCTCCTGGGGCGTCTGTCGTTGCTAAGCATCCATGACACGCTCTCTCTCAATGGAGACGCGGAAATTTCAGCAAAGTATAAATGGATTTGCAGCACTAAACATCGCTCGCAGTAGCTCTGCTACTAAATTCGTTTCAAAATGGCAATCCATATACAGCTATGAACAGCTGTTCCTTCATCTTAGCTGAGCTTTCAACGTTGATACGGGAAAGGAGGAAGCTGATTGGTTAGTTATTGTCACATGACCTGCGGTGCGCTTGCGGCATTATGAAAAGTTTAGATGTTTTTAACTCGATGCGGTGCGACGCGCGCGCGTTGCTTCCATTATGAGCGCGCATACCGCGCGCCTACATTGGAAATAACGAACTTGCGCGCGCAAAAGACATGATGTGAACGGCCCCTAATGATCCGCTAGCAGCAGGCCGTCAAAAAAACGCATTCCAGGGGCGGCGCATATATATATATATATATATATATATATATATATATATATATATATATATATATATATATATATATATATATGTATATATATATATGTGTGTGTACATACATACATACACAGTACAGAATATAAATATGACGTATTTGAAGTTGTTTCATACTTTTTTATGATGTACAGTACAGACCAAAAGTTTGGACACACCTTCTCATCCAAAGAGTTTTCTTTATTTTCATGAATATGAAAATTGTAGAGTCACGCTGAAGGCATCGAGGGCTATTTGAGCAAGAAGGAGAGTGATGGGGTGCTGCGCCAGATGACCTGGCCTCCACAGTCACCGGACCTGAACCTAATTGAGATGGTTTAGGGGTGAGTTGGACCGCAGACAGAAGGCAAAAAGGCCAACAAGTGCTAAGCATCTCTCGGCGAACTCCTTCAAGACTGTCGGAAGACCATTTCAGGTGACTACCTCTTGAAGCTCATCAAGAGAAAGCCAAGAGTGTGCAAAGCAGTAATCAAAGCAAAAAGTGGCTACTTTGAAGAACCAAGAATATTACATATTTTTGGTTGTTTCACACTTTTTGTTATGTATATAATTCCATATATAATTCCACATGTGTTAATTCATAGTTTTGATGCCTTCAGTGTGAATCTACAATTTACATAGTCATGAAAATAAAGAAAACTCTTTGAATGAGAAGGTGTGTCCAAACTTTTGGTCTGTACTGTACATAACAAAAAAGTATGAAACAACTGAAAATACGTCATATTTATATTCTATACTCTGAGAGAGAGAGAGAGAGAGAGAGAGAGAGTGTGTGTGTGTGTGTGAGAGAGAGAGAGAGAGAGAGTGTGTGTGTGTGTGTGAGAGAGAGAGAGAGAGAGAGGAGAAATGTAACAAAGTTTAATGTTGTATGTAAACTGTGTTTGAGAGAGAGGGAGAGAGGTGTTCAGAGAGGAGTCTGTTGGATGTTTAGCTGTTATTTGTTTTATGGACTCAATGTTGAAAACGTAAAACATTTCAAACACTGTTGGCAAAAGTGAAAAATAAATAATTTTAGGAAGTTACAATTTTGTTTGATTCCATGATGTATTTTACTGAACATGAGTATTTACAATGCAAATCCAAATTATTTTAATTTACTGACAGTTACTTATATCTTGTCTTTTAACTTTATTAAGATCAGATTCTGCAGGTAAAATAACAATATTAAGGTGACTTGACTTGGACTTGACTTGACATAGCTTGTGACTTGACTTGACTTGACTTGCCCAAGAAAAAAATACTTGGGACTTACTTGAGACTTGAAGGTTAAGACTTGACTTGCACATGTGTGACTTGGTCCCATCTCTGTCTTATATAGAATAATATTGTAATATAATATTAATAATGATTATTATTAGCGATGTAAGAATATTATCGCTCTCAGATTCCATCAAACATATCTTAATTTATATTCTGAAGATGAACGGAGGTCTTACGGGTTTGGAATGACACAAGGGTGAGTTAGTCATGAGAGAATTTTAAATTTTGGGTGAACTATCCCTTTAATGTTTGAAGCATACTATGCTTTCAACTTTGTGGGAACAGTTTCGAAAAGACCCTTTTCTATTCCAGCATGACTGAGTGCACAAAACCATGTCCACAAAGTCATGAGATTGGTGTGGAAAAAGTTGACTGTCCCACACAGAGCACTGACCTCAACCCCATCAAACACCTCTCAGATGAACTGGAATGGAGATTGTGAGCCAGGTCTTCTGATCCAACATCAGTGCCTGTCCTAAAGATACTGAACCTAAAGGCATAGTCATATGCTCACAACCTGATTGGTCGGGTTTAATGACTATATTAGGGGTGTAACGGTACGCAAAAATCACGGTTCGGTACGTACCTCAGTTTTAAAGTCACGTTTCGGTTCATTTTTCGTACAGTAATGGAAAGAAATTCAAACATTAAACTTCAGTTGTTTAATACTATAAACTTTTTTAAAATACTTTTTAATAAAATATATATAAAATAAAAAAGAATAAGAAATAAAATACTGCTGCAAAGTTCTCCACTAAATAAAATACTCTCAGTCTCAAACCAATATGATATAATAAAATATAAGACCATGGGATGCATCGCAAGTTTTACACATTTTGCACTAGTGGATCATAACCGGGTTGTAAGTGCTGCTTCAAAATGCCAAAAGAAAAAACAGGATCAAGAGACAAAAAATAGAGAGTAGGCAATTTATTGAAAACTGCATTTAAAGTCAAACAGGCTGTTCATCAGCTGATCAAAAATTTAAGACCATTGCCCAAAAATAAACTCACAACAAAACTAAAAGTGTCAAAAAAGGACTCAGTAGTGAGTAGCCCCACCGTTCTTGTTGATCACTTCAAACACTCGTTTCGGCATGCTTGATGCGACTTTTTCCAGGAGGCTGGTGGGAACGTTGCTCCATGTGGTGAAGATGGCTTCACGAAGGGCATCCTCGGTCTGGAACTGACGTCCGTTTTTGTAAACTTCCCTTGCCATCCATCCCCAAATGTTCTCAATGGGATTTAGATCAGGGGAACACGCAGGATGGTCCAAAAGAGCAACGTTATTCTCCTGGAAGAAGTCCTTCGTCAGGCGGGCGTTGTGAATTGCAGCGTTGTCCTGTTGAAAGTCCCAGTCATTACCACACAGACGGGGCCCCTCGGTCAAGAGGGATGCCCGCTGCAACAGATCCACATAGCCAGTCGCCGTTCGACGCCCCTGCACAACCTGAAGCTCCATTTTCCCATTGAAGGAAAAAGCACCCCAGATCATGATGTAGCCTCCTCCACTGTGCCGCGTAGAAAACATCTCAGGTGGGATCTCCTTGTCATGCCAGTAACGTTGGAAACCATCAGGACCATCCAGGTTAAATTTTTTCTCGTCAGAGAATAAAACTTTCTTCCACCTTTCAATGTCCCATGTTTGGTGCTCCCTTGCAAATTCCAAACGGGCAAGTTTGTGTCATGGGAGGAGACGTGGCCTTTGAAGACGTTTTTTGTTCTTGAAGCCCTTCTCTAGCAGATGACGTCTTATGGTTATTGGGCTGCAGTCAGCATCAGTAAGGGCCTTAATTTGGGTCGAGGATCGACCTGTGTCTTCACGGACAACCCGTCGGATCCTGCGGCTCAGTGCAGGTGAAATCTTTTTGGGTCTACCACTTGACTTTTTTGTCCCATAACTCTCAGGATTTTTTAAGAAATGTAAAATGACTGTCTTACTGCGTCCAACCTCGGCAGCGATGGCGCGTTGTGTGAGCAGCTCAACAATCCTGCCACGTTCAAAAAGAGAAAGCCTTTTTGCCTTTGCCATCAGGAGATCTTGACAGTATGACTGCTTGAAAAACAATGACATGAAAGCCATATTTTTGTGCAGATTTGACCTTTTTATGGCTATGGTCTTAAACTTTTGATCAGCTTATGAACAGCCTGTTTGACCTTAAATGCAGTTTTCAATAAATTGCCTACTCTCTATTTTTTATCTCTTGCTCCTGTTTCTTCTTTTGGCATTTTGAAGCAGCACTTACAACCCGGTTATGATCCACTAGTGCGAAATGTGTAAAATTTGCAAGCATCCCCTGGTCTTAAGATTTTGTTCAGGAGTGTACATATAACTTTTCAAAAATGTAAACTGCAGCATCAACAGTTTCAGTTTTTAGACCTGCTCAGATTTCGTTATAGCGCTGGACCGATCAGAATTAAGAGCAAAGGTCTGTTTAAATGCCGACAGGAGCTGCATTTGAATTAGTCATTTTTTTCCTAGTTGTAGTGATGTTCACACTCGCGTGATGTCTTTTGAAAACATTAGGCCAGTGACACACAAAATAGACAGTGGCAAAATAGACTATGTTTGACAGGTGCAATATTTGAAAATCGATAATTATTAATTTATTTTTTTAATTACATTTTATATCTGAATATATGTCAACCTATAGACTTTCAAACATCAAAGTGTCATGATTTTATATGTATTTGTGCACAAAATGACATAAAAAACATATTTTCCTATTCTATTTTGCCTGGAAACACTTCCAACGCGCCTGAGACGCGCGTCTCACGCAGGCAGACTGCAAGCTCTAACCTGTTAACATGGGAGCCGAATTAAAAACAGACACGCTTGCGCCACGCATCCAGTGTGTCGCCGGCCTTCAGCTGCAGGATGGGATTTGCGCTGAACGCGGAGACTTCCATCACCTAATATGTTTGTTTGGAAACACGACAATAAACCTACGTTCCGCATATAAAATATTGCATTCGGTACACACGTGCACCGTACCGAAAGCCCTGTACCGAAACGGTCCAGTACGAATACACGTACCATTACACCCCTAACATATATTGACCAAACTTACTTAATACCCCAAACAATATGTGTGTTTAGCACTGTGCAGACTGATTGGTGTATGAAATGTATGAATGTATGTTGTGTAAGAATTTGAACCGCACCAGAGTTCCTCTTGTTTGGTGCGCACCAGGGTTCGAATGGTAGCAGTCACAATTATTCAAATGAACCGCATTAAGAGCAATCGCACCATGAGTTTGTTTTAATCTAACCAAACATGACAAGTGTGAACACACCCTTAGTTACATTTTTGGTGGTTCTGTTGTGTGTTTTCCCCCATTTTTTAGCATTTTCGTTTTAAGTGTCTTTAAAAACAAAATTCTTGCAAACCACTCTCAGATCTCTGAAACAAAGATTTAAAAACCCCTTTCAGAAGTTTAAATTGGTTTTTGAGGGCTTGCTGTATGTGTGACTCCGTGGTCTCTTTCTCTCTTTTTAGGCATTTGTGATATTCTGTGGACTGGGAATCAATAACACCATTATGTATGACCAAGTGAAGAAGTCCTGGGCCAAACAGTCCGTCGCTTTGGATGTATGTCTCTCTGAACACACACACACACACACTTCCAGACCATGATTGCTATGATGTTTCTAAAGTGGTGGTAAATTAGTTGGAGATTTTATAATTGGTGGGTTGTTAGATTAGAAACTTATGACTGGTAGGATAGTAAAGATGGGAGCATGTGACTGGTGGAATATATTGACCTACTTCCTGTTAGAGGCAGAGCCGCAAGAGCTGTATTCACTCATGACTCGGAGTGGGTTTGACACTCAACCATTTCACCCATAAGCCATCTCTCTATTACATCTATCTATTAAAGGGATCCTATCACCATAAATGTAATATTCCTTGTGGTTTTGATATACAAGTTTAATATACTAAGTAGACAAACAATAATGTTAGCTACACAAATCTTCCAGTTCATCCAGAAGATTTACTGAAACTAAGCTGTCACACCAAAAAACAGCCTGTTTAATTCAGTCAGTGGGTGGAAAATTATCAATTCAAACCAAATTATTACTGTGTTGGTGCAAGAAAACCTTACTGACATTATAAGCGGACTTAAAAAGCTATAAAAGAGCAGAATATGACCCCTTTAATCTAACAGTGAGACACAGAGGAATAAATCCTCACCTTCAAAGCATTCAATCAATTCACTTTCATCGAACAAAAATCATCTGGGAACACAGATGATGGTGTGTTTACAGTCAAAACACTCACTTCAGTCAAAGCTGCTCTGTAGGGTTGTTGTTGTTGTTGTTTTCTCACAAAGCCGTGGCTGACTGGCTTAAGTTAAATGGAAACCCTTTACATTTAAGTTAACACTGGTAGATGCATTAACTAGCATTAACTACCAGTCACAATTTTTTTAACAATATTTATTTGTAAAATGTATAAATATTGTATTTTTTCATCTTTAACATTAGTACAACTATTCATTGTTAGCACGTCGTTTAAAAGGGTTACTCCACCTCAAAAAGCAAATTTTGGCAGTAATCACTTATGTCCCATGTCGATCCAAACCCGTAAAAGCTTCGTTTTTCTTCTTCAATTTAAGATATTTTGGATGAAAACCAGGAGGCTTGACACTGTACCATAGACTGCCGAGTAAAATACACTGTCAAGGTCCAGAAAAGTGTGAAAAGCATCGTCAGAATAGTCCATCTGCCATCAGGGGTTCAACTGTAACCAGAATACTTTTTGTATGTGAATAAAACAAAAATGACGACTTTATTCAACAATTCCTTTGTCAACAGTCTCCTCTGTGTCTCTCAACATCAGTGTAGCCCCATTTTGGAGAATATGAGCTGTACACTTACAGCAGTCAGTCGTGCTGCACAGATGCGCTGTTTTCTTTCAAAATGTACAGTACGTAGAAAACATATCCTTGTGTTGCGGCTGACACAGAAGAGCGTAAGCAGGCTGCGTTCAGCTCATATTCTCAAAAATGGCGCAGACACAGAGGAGTGGAATTGTTGAATAAAGTTGTTGTTTTTGTTTTATTCACTTATAAAAGTATTTTCGGTGCTTCATAACGTTACGGTTGAACCACTGATGGCAGATGGACTATCCTGATGATGCTTTTCATACTTTTCTGGACCTTGACAGTGTAATTTAATTGGCAGTCTATGGGACAGTTACAAGCCTCCTGGTCTTCAACCAAAATATCTTACATTATTTTCCGAAGTAGAATGAAGCTTTTATGGGTTTGGAACAACATGGGGGTAAGTGAGTCTCAGCTATCAATCAGAAGACATGTAGTGGATTGTGTACAACAGGTTTTTAAGCAAAGTTTTGATCATGTTGATTATTTAGAGGTCTATTATAAGGACACAAATGATATATTAGAAAATTCTGATTAGAAAGTTCATTTTTTAAATTCAGCTTTGGAAAAACAACACTCTGCTCAGTTTAGAAGGGCAGAAAGGTTTTTTTTTTTTTTAATCATCCATTAACAATCAGAGAGCTGCAGTGTTGAGTTCTTGTAGTATCAGGGGTTTGGTCTAGTTCAGCCAGTTTTCTGGCTCTCTCTATCATCTCTATGATGTTATTCTAGTGTCATGTCTTTATTATAAACATAAAATATAGAAATGCATAAAATATGAACCTTTAAAGATAGATTTTATGTGTTTGTTTTCCGTAGGTGCTTTCATATCACGCCACTTGCTCAAAGACTGAGGTGGATAAGTTTAAGGTAAACAGTAAAGCGTCACTGAATCATACCCAATAGACTGTATTTTAAAGCGCTGTCTGACATTTCACTGCTGTTAGGTACAACATCAATAATGAAATAACCAAATTTATGATATATTAACCTCAGTATATCAGACTGTATCGTTTATGCAGTATGTATAATTCAGAGCAAAACTATTCAATATCTCATCAGTGTTTGTGCATTATTGATATAGACTCCGTGGAGTCTTGTTGACGAAATGCCTAATTAATCATGGGTTCATTTTCTAGTGAAATGCTCATTTTTAACGTGTTAACTGGATTTTGCCAGGAGCTATTATAACATTTCATTGACAAGTACCAACATGTTTCCAAGAGTGAAGGAAAACCCATTGCTTAAAGCCAAATCCAGGAATATCACACTATGTGTGTATATATATATATATATATATATATATATGTATATGTATGTGTGTGTGTGTGTGTGTGTGTGTGTGTAATGATATTTGAAGCTAAAATAAAATAAGAGGAATAATAAATTAAAATAAAAATTAGAAATGTTGCTCTGGCATTTAGCAACTAAACCTGAAATAAAAAATACAATGTAAGTAGACAAAAGCTAATAAAAATGACGATAGCACATGAAACTAAAATGACAAAAAAATTAAAATATAAAAATAACTCCATTTCAAAATATGAATAATACCATATAAATAAATATAATGGATACTAAATATTACTGTGTGTGTAGATCGTTTCTATATCTGCACTAAATTTCTAAAATCCTGCTGTTTATTTAAAAAAAGACATTCTCCATTTATTTAAATTTCTGTTTAAATGTGTCCTATCGATATTTATTTACAATAATTATATGTATTCATGTATCATCATACACTTTGGAACCATAAAATAAACACAAATATGCCTTTAAACATCTGTTTCATTGTCCTTTAGGAAACTTGGCTGTGTGAATAACAGTGCATTTTAGTTGTATGAAAGAGAGCAGCTTGGACATTCTGCTAAATATTTCATTTAGAGTTTGATGGAAATAAAAAAAAAAAGACAACTATGTGTTTGGAATACATATGAGCGTGAGTAAATTCATTTTTAGCTTATACGACATTGTTTCATGTGGATTGTCCCTGTAATAACTGGGTAAAAGCTTCCACTGCAGTGTAATGTGTCATGCTGGATGGTGGAAACTGCAGCATGTTTTGGTTTCTTCTTCCTGTTCTTTATGAGTACTGGGTACGAATAATTATATTAATAAATATCTACAATTAGAATTTGTTAATGACATCACAGCATAACACGCAGCTCCTCTTGCCGGCAGTCCCTCATTAGATCTGTGAATGTGTGTGTGTGTGAATCTATTTGTAGTGTCTCATTAGCACAACTCTGAGCTTCAGTCAGCATCAACACACACAAATTACTGAAAATCCTGACGCTGGTTTCGTTCCATTCACAAAGCATCTGTTTTAAAGCACTCGAGTGCAAACTCTGTCCTTTCTGCGCGTGCACACACACACACACACACACACACACACACAAACTCTCTCTCTCTCTCTCTATTGTTCTCTTCCTCAGGCAGCAAACATCCCTCTGGTGTGTGAACTGGGCATTGATAAACTATCGTTTGATGACTTCTCTCTGGATGTGGATGCCATGGTCACTGCAGCTCTGCGGATGTTTATGGAGCTGGGGATGGTGCAGAAATTCAAAATAGACTACGAGGTTCACACATGTTTGCATTTCTTTAACTCAGCAATATCACACAAGCAAGAGTGCTGTTGTATTGAATATCAGTATGGCAGAGATTTGACCGTAAGCCTGTATTCATTTATAAAAGTAAAATGTGATGAAACTTCATATTGAATATAGAATGATTTGGACGGTCATTTCTTATATATTTGTGACCGTGTTTTTCAGCACTCTAGACCAATCAGATTAGAAGACAGGGACTACCGTAGTTTCTTTTGGTTGTATCGTAACACTACATCTCTTGTTTCTCCTTCTAGACACTTTGTCGATGGCTGTTGACCGTGAGGAAGAACTATCGCATGGTTCTGTATCATAACTGGAGACATGCATTCAACGTTTGCCAGTGCATGTTTTCCATGCTGACGGTGAGTGACCTACTCTCTGTGTGAGGAATGGGTTTGATTACTTTAATAAATCATAACTAAACCTAGTAGCTGTATGACATCTTTTTGACATTTAGAATTGTATACTGTAAACTGTAGATGATAATAAATATAATAATATCGTCTGATTCACATACACTTGCACTCATAAGTTTAGGGGTCAGAATATTTATTTTTAATTCATACTTTTATTCTGCAAGGATGCATTAAATTGATCAACACTAACAGTAAATGCATGTATAATGTTATAAAAGATTTGTTTCAAATAAATGCTGTTCTTTTAAACTTTCCATTCAGAATCCTAAAAAAACTAAGCATAGCTTATGCAAAAATATGAACTTGAATATGTTTTGGTCAGCAGCTTAAATAATACAAATTGTGCCTGTGTCCAAATATATATGGACCTGACTGTATATAAAAATACAAAATAGATCTTTAAAATGAAGTAATATTTCTCAACATGAACTGTTTTTACTGTATTTTTAAATCAAATGAATGCAGGCTATTCCAGAGCGCTTGTTCTGGTATGAATGTAAATAAATGCTTTATTTTAATTTGCTCGTCACATTATCAGTAAAAGTTGATATTGAAAACCCCTCATTATTAATTGGTTCAATTAAAACGATATTCCTCTTAAATTGTTAATTGCTGCTGGTCACTTATTGTTTGTAGATTGTAATGTAGCATACTCTTAAAAAAAATTATTATTATTATTATTATTATGTGTGTGTGTGTTCCTCCGCCTCTGTTTTTGTACATTTATCACAGAGGTGTGACATTTATGTTGATGTGTGTTCATTTGCAGACGGCCGGCTTCCAGGAGACTCTGACTGAGATGGAGATTCTGGCTCTGATAGTGGGCTGCATCTGCCATGATCTGGACCACAGAGGAACCAACAACGCTTTCCAGGCCAAGTGAGACTCAACCGCTAGTGCAACACTAGACTCACGTCTGGCGTCTTTTGAAGCGTGCAGCGTTTAATGAAGCTGAATGCTGGGTGTCTTCTCTTTGCACATGAACTGAATGACATCCGTGTCTTCCTCAGGACGGGATCAGCTCTCTCTCTTCTTTATGGGACATCAGCCACGCTAGAGCACCATCATTTCAACCATGCTGTTATGATCCTGCAGAGCGAGGTGAACTCAAAAGTTCATTACTTATAAATGATTATCTGTGCACACACAGGCACATTTGTAAATTGTTGGGGCTTTCCATTGAATTCTATGACTTTTATACTGACCAAACTATATCTCCTATATATATATATATATATATATATATAACCAAACAACAACAATCCAATCAATTGTCATGGACAAAATGAGTCATGTCCTGCACTTTTTTTTCTCATTCTAGAAGCTGTTTTCTTAAAGTAAGTTACAATTGAGAAGAAAAGATGGCCTTCATTTTGGTTTCAAATTGTTAACAATTAATTATTTGTACTACAGTTTAGGTTACAAATGAATGAGAACCTAACTAGAACTTTTATTAGAACTTTATATTTTTTTAGAACTATTATACAAATCCGTTTACTTGAAGGGTTTACAATTCCATAATACAACAAGTATTTATTTACAAGAAATACTGTAGTACCAACAGTTTACAATGAGGGTTAGGGTTAGGGTTAGGGTTGAACATTGAGAAAATAGGCCATACATCCATCTATCATCACTTCTATTCTTGAACTCCAACTACAATCCTGCGAAAAATTGACAGTTTATAAGATTCTTTAACTTAAGCCATAATACAAATCAGTATAACGTAATAAAACAAGCACAAATCAGCTTAATTATACAAAGACTCAGTTTACAATCATTTTCATTCTACAACCACGATACAGTTTACAAGAAAGTGCATTGCAGGGAATTTAGCATTTATGATCAATTTCTATTTCGAGTTTAAACCCCATTAAGAACAATGAAGTGAGCACATCATAGAAATCAGAGATAAAATAGGTATAAATGAATGCTTGTATTGGGAAGACTTTTACACTTTCACTTCATATACTCCGCTACACTGAAACCAATGCCATACAAGAGATCCTTGTGGCCACAGTAAATGAGATAACAAGGGGGAAAAGAGCGGGGTGAATAAATCACACCCGGTGGTAACTGACAGATGTTGACTGTGAATAATTGCTTTCTACAGATACAGCGTGTTTATCTGTGTCACTGTCATTTGCATACAAATGAGCTTCGCTCATCATTTACTCAGAGAACGAACGCGTTCACCGACCAGCAGACAGACAAGTATTAATTAAGTTGGTCCTTAATGAAATGGGAACGGTTGCTCTGCTCTTTAATCTGTTAGATTGCAGTAACTGAAAAGCAGACGTTTACTAGAGAGAAATCCTTTTGAACAAGCTTAAATGATGCTGAATTGCTGGAAATAATTCAGTTAAGGTGAAAAATATGTAAAATATATGTCAAACATGAGTAAATGGAAATGTGTGTATGTGTGCGTTTTAAAGAAATGTCTTTGCTTTTCTTAAGGCAGCACAAGGACTTGCTGTCTAAACTTCACACACATTTTTATGTGTGTGTTTAAATATCAGTTTATTTTAATCAGGCGCTCTGATGTAAGCATGTGTGGGTGGCTTGAATTCAGAGTTACATGTAAAGTAATGGTTATATATTCATACACAAACCCACTTTATATGGAAATTCATCCTGAAAAGTACCTGTATCTGTAAGATAAAAATACATGGGCACACCATCAGTGCAGATATATGTGCTCAAACATCTTCAGAGTGGACTCTTTGCAGGGCAGAACCATATTTAACGACACCTAAATGAATGAAAATATTTCTGTTTAACAGTTGTCATTTTTTCTTGGTCTCTAGGGTCACAATATCTTCTCTAATCTGTCGTCACATGAGTATGGAGAACTCATGCAGCTCCTGAAACAATCCATCCTGGCCACAGACCTGACGCTCTACTTCCAGTGAGTACTGAAATAATCTGTCGATGCCACATCAGTTCACTAGGAATATGCCAACTGTATATTACCCAGACGTGCACAAATGAGCTGTGTAAGTATTGTTTGTAGTGTTCTTAGGTAGTAATAATTAGTGCACGTGTGTGAATGTTGCCCTGCTTCACACTGATGTTGGAGGCAGATGTGAGACGTGACCCTGTGCTGCTGCCGTGTGGCTGCTCTGTGAACTGCACAGTGCTCACTGAGTTTTCATCCGCAGGAACAGGAACTCCTTCTTTGAGCTGGTGAATAAAGGAGAATACAACTGGAACGTGAAGGAACACAGAGACATGTGCAGGTCAGTTACATGTGAACATGCCTGCACAAACACACCGAATACTTTCACATTTCTGATTGGAAATCGTTTCTGAACATCTCTCAGGTCGATGTTGATGACAGCGTGTGATCTGGGTGCTGTCACGAAACCCTGGGAGATATCACGCAAGGTAGATGCTCTTACCCACAATACACCACTGATGAGTACGCAAATTAATATCACTGGGATGGGAAGAAAGGGAAAAGCTGAAGTGAAATAAAAGATGTTAAACTTTGAACATGTTCCAGTTTCAAGTTAAAATACTAAAATTACTCAAATAAAAAGAATAAAAATGACAAAACCACATGCCATTATGTGAAAGAAAACTAAAAATACGAAATAAAACATGAATAAGACTACTGACCCTCGCTGTTAACGTGTGTCTTTCTAACAGGTCGCAGAGCTGGTGACGAGTGAGTTTTTCGAGCAGGGAGACAGAGAGCGATCAGAACTGAAACTGACTCCCTCGGTGAGGTTAACACTTGAACATTACCTGATCACATCTGGATCACCTGCCTCTTTATAGAAGGAATGCATTTTTGTTAAGTTGTAAAATGCCTACATTTATGCAAAAGTGTATTTCGTGTTTACATGGCCATGACAGATTTTGACAGAGCTTTACAATTGGTTTGCTCTGACATGATCCAGTTATATTAATATTGCATGAAACTGAAGTGTGCCCACACTCATCCAATTTTAAAAGGGAAATAGCTAGCTCTTTTCCCAGTATATTTCCCATTGGCCTGGATTGTGAGGCAGAAGGTAACATTAGGAAGTCTCGGGACGCCACAGCTTTGAAGCTCTCTGTAGAGACGCTCGCCTCAGGTTAAAAGTCTTTTTCTCAGAGTGTGTGGGTGTTAGGATGATATATTCAAACACGGACCCTCTATTTCTGTGCTACAGCCCGCGCTGCCACACACACACACACACACATACAGATCTGTGAAGAGAAATAAAAGAGCACAGGCATTATCAGCCACAACAGACAAGTGAATTAAATTAATAGCTTTGAAGGCAAATATTAATCAGACAACAAACTACGACCATTGAATTACATCTGTGGGTGGACATGGGTGAACAAAATTAAAAAAAAAACACATGAAAAGGGTTAATTCAAGAGGGTCTGTGTCTCTCTCTGTTTTGCACTTTTATATCTCTTTATACACTGAACAAAATTATAAATGCAACACTTTTGTTTTTCCCCCATTTTTCATGAGCTGAACTCAAAGATCTGAGACTTTTTATATGTACACAAAAGGCCTAATCCTCTCAAAAATTTCTCACAAATCTGTCTAAATCTGTGTTCGTGAGCACTTCTCCTTTGCCGAGATAATACATCCACCTCATAGGTGTGGCATATCAGGATGCTGATTAGACAGCATGATTATTGCACAGGTGTGCCACTAAACTATAGTTTGTGTTTGTGTGTGTGTAATAGGCAATTTTTGACCGAAACCGCAAAGATGAGCTACCAGGTCTACAGCTGGAGTGGATTGATGGAATCTGTGCGCCGCTGTACGAGGTAATGCATCATCAATACATAATAACGTGACTAAAATCTTGCACAGAGAACAGTCAAAGAGGGATGTTACCCAATCCTTAAAAAAACGTTATAAATATTACTTAAAGCTTGAATTGCCCTTTTTTACCACACTAGAAACACCAAATGAAATTGCTAAAAGACATTTTCAGAGATATGTGATGATTTCACAGAAAAAATACACATTTACCACAACCTGGAGGAGAATATTATTACAATTAAACTAAAGAGCTTCTCACTTGCTAAACAAGTCTGAACTATCAGTCACACGACAAAAGGCAAGTAGTACAGTAGATTGATTTAAAGGCCTGTGTGTAATATGTGTATGATACAGTAGGATACAGGATTAAGAGATAATCACAAAGTTCCCTCAGACCTTCCCTCTCTCTCCTTCTCCTGCCTGTATGAACAGAAATATCAGTCTAGCTGGCCAGATCTCAGAGACAGGCAAAATGTGATGTCATGCACGCTCAGTATGCTTTAATTCCTCTATTAGCCGTCATCCTCGAAGAAAGGCAGAGATGAGAACGTTTCATAATGTTGTGAATGAACACCAGATCTGTGGTTTCTGAAGAGAATTGACCTCTGCTGGAAGGTCAGGGTGTTGCATCGTGTGGTGTTGTGTAATGCAGTTGCTAGGGTATTCTGGCTGGTTGCTATGCCATTGGTTTGCTACAGCAGGTGGTTGCTAGGGTACTTGTCCACACCAGTGTCTCTGAAGAGAAGAAATTCTCTTTTTTTATTCAGTTTTTATTTCAAGCGGGTTTTGAGCTTGGTTTAAAATCACCTGCACGTATGAATTCAATGGAAAGCTGAAAGCTGATTTCTTCATAGTTTTTGCCATCCTGTGTGTGTGTGTGTGTGTGTGTGTGTGTGTGTGTGTGTGTGTGTGTTTAAAGAATCCTACCAGTCACACACACTGCGGGAAAGCAGGAAATGTGTGGGAGTGTTTTTGCCTTGACCCCCCTCTCCCTCTCTCTCTCTCTCTCTCTCTCCCTCTCTCTCTCTCTCTCTCCCTCTCTCTCATTTTGAACTTCTTCACTATTGCTCTGTCAAGCTCAAGGTCATAACTATGTCTTGGAAATTAGATGGGGATGATCTTTTTATTTAAAGGATTAAAAGAGATGCAATAATAAAAAAAATTATAACAGTAAAAAAAATCATTCAGGATTCTTTATTTGGAAAATAATTTCAAATATGCACACATTTACTCTTATTTGTATGACTAATATGTCAAAAGCACAAAATGTTTCTTGTCTCATCATGTTCAATTAAATTATAAATTTTAATTATAGCATATTTTCTAAATTAGCAGTTTGCGCCACTGGGCATTACTGTCACTGGTTATCATTTGTATAGTAAAACAGTCAGATATTAAATGTCAAGCAACTTGCATCTTAGTAAAAGGTAAATTTAAGTAATTTTTTAAGTATACTTCATGTAGCATGTATACAAATATCAGTGTTCTTGTAAATGTACTGTTTCACTACTCCTTGGGACTAAATTGGCCCACTTTCTAGTTTATGAAAGTATACTTTTAAGTGTACTTTAAGTATAACATTAGCAGACTTTGAGTACACAACTAGTTTACTTCTGAGTTTGTAGTTTGTACTGCAATTATACTTACTGAACTTATATGTATACTGATATTTTACTAAATACTTTGTACACTTTGAAGTATAGTCTCACTAAACTACTAGTTTAGTAGTTTTATACTGCAAGTATACTCATATGTTTTTGTGGTGTTCTGAGTTAGCCTCTAGAGGGAGCTCTCGGTTTGAAAGAAGGTAGAGAGAGCGATAAGAGAAGAAGGGATGGAAGTGTGGAAAATAAAGGAGGTTGCACACAGTTCGAGATGGAGTGCATTTACCTTTAATTGAGACATTCAACATATTGGCAACGAGGATGGCTTTGACTCTGAGCCAACCTGCCCCGTTCCTGCAAACACCGGGTGAACCACCCATTCCGTTCAATGCATGGATCAAAACTTTTGACAAGTTTTTGCTGGCCCTGGGCGAGGAGCTGCCTAATGCTAGGAAGCGCGCTCTTCTAATACACTGCTTCAGAGCCGAGGGTCAAAGATTGTTCTACACCCTGACCGTGAGTGATCAGGGAGACGATACGTATGCTTCTGCTTTGAGTGCAATAAGGAGTTTTTTGCTCCTAAAGTTAATGTGGTTGCTGAACGTTACCGCTTCCGCCAACGTAGCCAACACACGGGCGAGACTACAGATCAGTATGTCGATGCACTACGTGAACTGGCTGCCACCTGTGAATTCGGTGCGATGGAGTATGAGATGATACGTGATCAGCTGGTCGAAAAGACTAATTCATCTCGCATTAGAGAAAGGCTGTTGCTGGAAGTCCCACTCGACATCCCTGAAAGACAGCGGAGACCAGGACAACTAGAGCCACAGATACAGATCCCCTGTAAAGACCTTGTCTCAGAGGACCACCAGGACAAGACCACAGGAAACAGATGATTCTTCTGCACAATCTGACTTTGCTGCAGCCTGGAATTGAACTACTGGTTTCGTCTGGTCAGAGGAGAACTGACCCCCCAACTGAGCCTGGTTTCTCCCAAGGTTTTTTTCTCCATTCTGTCACCGATGGAGTTTCGGTTCCTTGCCGCTGTCGCCTCTGGCTTGCTTAGTTGGGGTCACTTCATCTACAGCGATATCGTTGACTTGATTGCAAATAAATGCACAGATACTATTTAAACTGAACAGAGATGACATAACTGAATTCAATGATGAACTGCCTTTAACTATCATTTTGCATTATTGAGACACTGTTTTCCAAATGAATGTTGTTCAGTGCTTTGCCGCAATGTATTTTTTTTAAGCACTATATAAATAAAGGTGATTGATTGATTGATTGATTGACTTTAAGAAAACCGTGACTGTTGCCAGGCAAATTGAAACTACTATAGCAGAGGCAAAAGCAATGATCGTCTCATTCAACATTTCAGTACAAGCAGTTCAACAACATAACAAGTTTCAACGGAGCAAAAGTAAAATCAACGCCTTACGGGGATCTCCAAAATTTACCCGTGCACGTACTTGCTATCGTTGCAGATCTGTGCAGCACTAGCTAATTTTCCCGGATGCCCGGCAAAGAATGCGGTGTGCAGTAACTGTAACAAAACAGGACATTTTTCAAAGATATGTCGCGGAAAGAAACGGGTGAGTAAAATTACAGTACCTGAAGTGACTGTGTTAAATATTGAACATTCTGGTCGTGACTGTGGCAAAATAATGTGCACAGTACAGATATGTGCAAGCACAGGACAAACACGGGACATTTAGTTAATGGGGGACACTTGATTGGCAGTGTCCATATTACCTATGTCCATTTACACTGGATCTTTCAGTCAAGCACCCCTTTCACCACCGAAACTCAGTCTAGTTAGTTTTGGGGGCGATGCAATTGAAGTGAAAGGATGCCTGCCAGCTAGCATCTCGTATGGAGGCCATTGCACTACCACAGACTTATACATTGTTCAAAAGGGATCAGCTGTGCTAGGCAGAGACCTCTTTACTGGACTTGGCATACAACTCTGTGATGGTCAGGTCTGTATGGACCAGTGCACACATACTGCCTTAGAAATAGATGCAACAGGCTGGGATGTGCAAGAGGATTTGTGCACCGTGTTCATGTTCGGCCTGGTATTCGGCCTGCGCAGCAGAAACTGAGGCGGTTGGACTGGAGGAGATGTTTGCAAACCTGTGTGGAGCAACCGTGTTTTCCACATTAGACCTCCAAAGTGCATATCACCAGGTAATGTTGCATGAGGACAGTCAAAACCTTACAGTGTTTATCACGCATGATGGGCTATTTCATTTCAAAAGGGTTCCATATGGACTGGCCTCAGCTCCAAGTTGCTTCCAGAGGATGATGTCTGAAATCCTTAAAGGTCAGTCTGGAGCTCATTGTTACTTGGATGGCATCATGGTCGCAAGAGCAATGCTCAAGGAACATGATGACAATCTACAAGCTGTGCTGCAGGGAATTGATAAAGCAGGCCTCAAATTGAACATGGCAAAGTGCCACTTCAGAAAAGCAGAACTGTCATTCCTGGCTCATACACTGTCTGATAAGGGATTACAGCCTGATGCTTTCCATGTCTCTGCAGTGTCCGATGCACCACCTCCTGCGGATGGGATTAGCCTTTGTTCATTTCTGGGTCTCACGTCATGGTAGTCTAAATTCATACCAAATTATGGTGCAGTAGTGGAGCCATTGCATGTGCTTTTACGAGGCTCTACTCCATTCATTTGGTCACCTGAGGCTCAGGAGAGCTTTGAGACCTTTAAGAGACTGATTGTGCATAGTGCTGCCCTTGCGCTTTTCAATCCAGAACTACATACTATAGTCACCACAGATGCCTCAGACTACGGGATACGAGGTGTTCTTACCCAGATACATTCAGACAACACGGAGAGAACAGTGGCTTTTGCTTCACGTACCATTACCACAGCAGAAAGGAAGTACTCCACGGTAGAAAGGGAGGCACTAGCATGTGTTTGGGCCACAGAGCGATGGAGGACCTACTCTACGCTCACTGCAATAACCAGCTCTGAGTCCAAAGCAGCATGTGATTCTTGTCCTATCCAAGCTGAGCTACGCAGAATGTTCACCTAAAAAAGACCAAAGTGTGCAAAGGCACTGGATCATGCTTTAAAGCTGTATTTTCAAGTGCGCCATGAACTTTCACTTCAGGATGGTTGTGTGGTGTGGGGAACCACACACCTTCTGGTTCCAGAAGGTCTCCAGCCCAAGTTCATTGCACTCGCACATGATACACGTCAGGGCATTGTGAGGACAAAAAGAAGGCTGAGTGGCCTGGCAAGGACAAACTAGTAGAAACAGCTGTCAAAGCTTGTGTCACTTGTCAATTACATGACAAATCAGTTGTTATACATACAACTCACCTCCAATCTGTACCTTATCCTACTGACGCCTGGGAGAAAGTGGCCAAAGACATCATGGGTCCTTTTGATGCAGCACCTGCTGATTTTCATTTTCTGGTCACTTTGGTGGACTACAGTAAGTGGCCTGAGATAACATTTGTCTGACATCCTACCACCCAGATACAGTCTTTGTCTACAGTGTTTAGCAGGGACGGGAATCCAAAAGAGCTGATTTCTGATAATGGAGTACAGTTCACTTCGCACGACTTCAGGCTGTTCTTGCAAAACAGAGGAATCTTAGACAGGACATCATCTGTGTATTACCCAAGAGCAAACGGAGAAGTTGAATGTTTTAATCGCAGCTCAAAGGATAGTTTACAAACTGCTTCGCTGGAAGGAAGAGGGTGAAAGGAGTTCACCAAAGACTTTCTGCATGCATAACGTGCAACGCCACATGCTACAACACAGTGCACACCAACTGAACTTTTTCACGGGAGAGCAATGTTAACCAAACTTAATGTCTCAGGTCTTTGCTTGCCACCTGCAGGCAAAAGGTCCACACCTCACCAGCTTGCCTCACATGTGAGAGATAAACAGAAAAAAATTAAACCGTACAGTGACAGAAAATCCGGCGCGAAGCATGTTTCATTTCAGTGTGGATCATATGTCCATGTAAAGAAACCCGGAATTGTTCCAAAGACCCATTCTAAATTGGGAAAACCCCTAAAGGTTGTGGGTAAGAAAGGGTTGTACACATACAGTACAAGTTATCAGATGGACGATGCTGGAATGCATCCCACCTGGCACCAGCACTTGCTCAATGCAGAGCAGACGAGTCCAGTGAGCTGCCATTGTTTGACTCTGGAGCGATAAGAGAAGAAGGGAAGGAAGTGTGGAAAATAAAGGAGGTTACACAGTTCGAGACGGAGTGCATTTACTTTTAATTGAGACATTCAACAGTTTTCTTTACGTGAACTTTACATCATATTTTAAGTATACTACTATGTCCCTTTTAAGGTTTAATGTGTATTTATATTGTTGCATGAATAACTGAACATACAAAACAGCCAAAGAAAGAACAGGGTATCTGCATGTAAAAAAAAATAAAAAATATTCTAGCTTCATGCTTTATTTTTTAAACACTTTAATGTGTTTCATAAAAAATAAAGAAAATAACAATTTGAAAAAAAAGCTAAAAAAAAAAAAAAAGACTATCAACTGGATTCAGAATGATAATCAAAATGTAGATGGACCCGATCAACACCCCAAAGCTTGACTGTAATTATTACCTCTTCATCAGTCAACATTTTATTCCATAACGTTACAGTTTTGATGCTGTTTCATGTCAGATGATCGTGTTGCATGTGTTAGTATCTGTTTTTCTGAAATTTCTTTTTCTTATTCACTTGTGTTTTTTTGGACATTCTGTGAAGAAGTTGTGTACTAGCGCCCTCTACTGCATAATAATGAAAACAGATTCTAGGAGCACAAGTATAGTTCAAATATAAGTCGTAAGTATAAGTCAAGTATACTTAAATGTCATTTTAAGTATATTTCTGAGAAGTACATAAAAAGTAAACTAAAAGCATACTTTCCTATTTTTAGTTTAAAAGAAGTATAATAGCACTTTTGAATAAACATCTTATTTTGTAAGGGATGAAGGAAGGTCATGGCAACAAGAAACAGGTGTGTTATAAAGTGCAGCAGAGCAGCATCAAGAATCCAGTATCAAATATTGAACGATAATTGGCGGAGTGTTTTTCCAGCACATGGCAGAATTGTGACAGTTTATCACTGAGCAACTCAAACAACAGCTAATTTATTCATGTGCAGTCATTCCTCACTTTAATGCTTTAGACTGAACTAAAAATGTGTGATGTTCCCGAACAGTGACATGAGAATCACAAGAATCTGTCCGTCCTGTTTGAATGTTAATTTCTAATGAATACAGTCACCTTTTTTTCTTCTTCACATTCTAGAAAAAATCCTTAACCTTAAGGTTTTGAATATAGTTGTTCATAGTTGCTTTAAAACCATACTGATTATAAAAAATAAATAATGAACTTGAAAAGAATATCCAAACTAAAAGCACAGTAATATCTTCAGACATTTAATTGCATGTTAAATTGCAGAAAATGTATTAGTTTAAATTTATATAAAATGCAGTTAGCTGAACTTTAGAAGGTTTTTGACCCACTTGTTTACTTGCGTACTTATGTCAACTCCTAATTTCTTCTATTGTCTTTTATACTGTATATGGTTAAAGTGAATGTACTCGCATGCATTTATGGTAAACCTAAAATATACTTAATGCCATTTCTTTTAAAACTCACAAGGCATGTATTTGTAATGTGCATTTAAATAGAGTATATTATCTTTCCATGCAATTTTGAATAACACGCTACAGTTACGATTATAATCAAGTGCTTTACATGTGCTTTAGTATGTTAGTCAACACATCAAAACAAGTGTATTTCTGTAAAGAACAACAAAAGATTATTTAAAACGTACTTCAAATTTGACATTAAAGAGTGGACTTTTTAAAAGTGCAAGTTAAGAAAGTGTGATGTCAAGTGGTGTTATATTTCATTCATATTTTATCTGCAAGTATTTTTTTATGAGTACACTATATTTTATTACAGTTCATCACACATCTTTTTTTTTTTACTTTTGTTTGTGCATTAAAATCAACTTTTAAACTTTGTAGAAAATGTTTCCCTGTCTTATGTTGTTAATGTGTCTACCACTGCCATACCACAGTTCCTACATAAATCAGCTCTTTCTCTCTTTCTCTGCAGACATTTGCCAAATTAAACCCCAAACTCCAGCCGATGGTTGACTTGATCAAGGCCAATCGTGCCAAATGGGAAGAGCTTCACCACCGACACCAGCGCAGCCAGGAAAGCAGCAGTCCACGTATCGCAGACACCACTGCATCCAGCTGCAGCTGAGAAATAAACCTGCCAGGTTTCTCCACATGCTTCTCTCAGACCCACAGCAGTGCAGACGGAAGGAGTTTTGACCTCTGCTGCATGCTTCAGACCAGCAGACTTTACCTCACTAGCGCCCTCTATCGGGCATTTACTCTGTCTGCGAGCACTTCAGGCAACCGCGAACGAGTTTGCATTCGTCTCCATAGTGCAAAGACTGCACGTTTAGCTAGCAACGGAGAACCTTAGGGATGTGTTTACGCCCAGAAGCTAATTGGCTGAATTAGCTACTTTAGGGCTAGCATGCTAACATAAAGACTCTATCGTGTGCGTACGCTACTTTCAGCAGGGACTGTTTAAGAAGGGTTGCCGCTTTTTGAAAGGTATGATAGTGTATTTTTCCCTTTGTAGCTTTGATCTTGTTGAATGGAGACATGTCCCGAGCACTGGAGCGTGGTTCTGTTCTGTATGTCATGTGAGGAAGTGAATGCTGCAGGGTTTGTCTCTGTTGTTTTATCTGATGTGTTTATTCCAGGATCAGGGGTTTGTGGAGCCGCGGGGCTCTTGGCAATGCTTGCAATGCAAACCCACTCCAGCGCTGTACTCTGTGCCTTGGTAAAACCCTATGATAATGCATGCCGCCCATCCTTGACATCACTCTTCTCTCTAGTTCACATTGCATACCATCATGGATTTTCCCTCATGTCTTGGGTCTGTTTCATATCTCGAAGGTAAGCAACGTGTTTTTACTCCAGCGCCCATGATGAAAAATTAAAATTCTGGCATCATTTATTCACACTTTTATTGTTTCAAGTATGGGGTGTGAGAGCAATATTTTCTACGATAATATCATAATTGTTTAATCGATACGCGATTTGACATTATCAAGTATATTGCAAAAACCTAACAATAAACATGTCCATAAACAATAAGCTAGTTAGGTGTTTCGTCACTGAATGGATCAGCCTTTTGAACTCACTCCACAAATTTACCACAAATTTTAAGTTTATATTTAAAGTATATTTTCCCTTTTGTTCCCCAAATCCTTTTAATTATCAATATTAAATGCTTTTTTATGCATTTGTTGCTGCAGGTTAAATGCATTCATGTTCTGCGTCTGTGTGTAACAGTCAATGTGAATGCATCTAAATGCCACTTCAGATGCAGATTCTGTGCCATCTCTGCAATACAAATTTAATATGAGTCATAACAGCCCTATAGTGACTTACTATTTGAATTTATTGATTACATTTTCTGACAGAAAAGATGATGCATACATTTAATTAGGTTAAAAAGGTTCATAAAAGGTAAAAATCTGTTTAAACTTATTGGAAAAAAAGAATTTCTGTTACTCCTATAAACTAACCACCTCACAGAATATGAAGAGTATCAAAAGTTTTGGGAGTCACCTGCCAAAATACCAGCACAATAACCTGCACAGCAAAATATAGTGTAATTATTGTTTTTTTTTCTTCATTATCGCACACCCCTAGTATGTATGATGCAAAAAAAGAGAAATCCTGAAGATTTGTACTCTGGTGCGTTTCCCTAAATCATAAGTTTTGTTGTTACCAACATAATTCAACAGTTTGGTGTTTCCCAAATCTATATTCCAACAAACATTCGCAAACAACTTTTTTCACTCCACCTTCTTAACGTCATTAACCAAAATTGTCCAAATGAGGGATGTTCAACAAAGGTCCTACTTTTCAGAAAACCGTAAAGAAAATAATTTGTTTCTCCAACAATGCATCGTACTAAAGTAGTTACATATTACTTACTTTTTGACTATAAATGTGATGCCGCTCCTCGTGTAAATTACATTTCATGATGATTGTGACTGTGACGTTTCATAAATTATTAAAGAAAATATTTGATGTAGTAACTCAGAATTTCAGAGATGCAGCTTTGTAACTTTTATTTAGAAAAAAACAAAACCTAACTTCACACAAAATGCATTTTTCCATTCCAGTGTGCTATTTTCCAATAGTTTTTCTATATAAACCCACTAGGTGGCTGTGTATGACCGTTGCGCTCACGTCTCACGCTTTTGCAGTGTTTCGTAAATGAGCTACATGTTTTGGAGATGCCATGTCAAGTAAAAAAAAAATCTACTTTTACATGCAGCACCGCCCATCAATGTCATTTCCAAAACAGTGGGCCAATCAGAAGTCCCCGTAGGCGGGGCGTGCATTGCAAGCTTTAGTTTACAGTATCAATCAGGCATGGAACTGTTTTTCTGTGACGGCAACACAGCAAAGGAAGCACTGACAGTGACTGTGTGAGGATATTACATTTTTTTCAAGCAATTATCACAACCGGTTTCTTTACAAAAGGAGCCTGATATTCTACTCTGCTGTTTTCTGTTATTGCATCACATCTCAAAAGCCTTTTAAAACCATTTCTTTAGTATTTTTAGACCCTAAGATGTTTTATATGTGAATGGCCTCTCAGGCTGGAGTGAAACAGGCCGTACATGCATTGCTTGTTTTAACCACATGAAGCAGCACCCACAGTCACATACTTCCCTAATATATAGTAGGCCAAAACACTGAGTATGGAAAGTGTAGTATGTCAAAATTCAGAAGAAGTACTTACTCGGAGAGTGTGTGATTTGGGACGCAGCCGTGGTGTATGCATTACCTCAGACCCACACCGAACGCCTGGCAGGTTTACACAGAAGTGCTACACACCTTCTGCATGCTTTAAATAATTTTTTTAATAATTAGGTAATGTTATTCAACTACTACTGAAGTGCATTACTCTCCTCCACAGATTGTCTCATAAAAGTAGTGTAGGAAACGTGAAAGGAAATGTCTGCTAATGTCTGTTTTGTCAGCCACCTTCTTCCACATGAGTTGATGACAAGAGTTCGGAGACATGTATGTGCCTTTACTAATTAAAATCTACTTCATAGCACACGGGCATCATTACAGAACCTCTCTGTAGGGAAAGTTAGCTTGTTTGTAAATGAAGCTTTAATCTCATCTAGCAGGTTAAAAAAATATATATACAGTATTGTTCAAAATAATAGCAGTACAATGTGACTAACCAGAATAATCAAGGTTTTTAGTATATTTTTTATTGCTACGTGGCAAACAAGTTACCAGTAGGTTCAGTAGATTGTCAGAAAACAAACAAGACCCAGCATTCATGATATGCACGCTCTTAAGGCTGTGCAATTGGGCAATTAGTTGAATTAGTTGAAAGGGGTGTGTTCAAAAAAATAGCAGTGTCTACCTTTGACTGTACAAACTCAAAACTATTTTGTACAAACATTTTTTTTTTCTGGGATTTAGCAATCCTGTGAATCACTAAACTAATATTTAGTTGTATGACCACAGTTTTTTAAAACTGCTTGACATCTGTGTGGCATGGAGTCAACCAACTTGTGGCACCTCTCAGCTGTTATTCCACTCCATGATTCTTTAACAACATTCCACAATTCATTCACATTTCTTGGTTTTGCTTCAGAAACAGCATTTTTGATATCACCCCACAAGTTCTCAATTGGATTAAGGTCTGGAGATTGGGCTGGCCACTCCATAACATTAATTTTGTTGGTTTGGAACCAAGACTTTGCCCGTTTACTAGTGTGTTTTGGGTCATTGTCTTGTTGAAACAACCATTTCAAGGGCATGTCCTCTTCAGCATAGGGCAACATGACCTCTTCAAGTATTTTAACATATGCAAACTGATCCATGATCCCTGGTATGCGATAAATAGGCCCAACACCATAGTAGGAGAAACATGCCCATATGATGATGCTTGCACCTCCATGCTTCACTGTCTTCACTGTGTACTGTGGCTTGAATTCAGAGTTTGGGGGTCGTCTCACAAACTGCCTGTGGGCCTTGGACCCAAAAAGAACAATTTTACTCTCATCAGTCCACAAAATGTTCCTCCATTTCTCTTTAGGCCAGTTGATGTGTTCTTTGGCAAATTGTAACCTCTTCTGCACATGGCTTTTTTTTAACAGAGGGACTTTGCGGGGGATTCTTGAAAATAGATTAGCTTCACACAGACGTCTTCTAACTGTCACAGTACTTACAGGTAACTCCAGACTGTCTTTGATCATCCTGGAGGTGATCATTGGCTGAGCCTTTGCCATTCTGGTTATTCTTCTATCCATTTTGATGGTTGTCTTCCGTTTTCTTCCACGTCTCTCTGGTTTTGCTCTCCATTTTAAGGCATTGGAGATCATTTTTTGCACCTCTTTATAGGTTTTCCCCTCTCTAATCAACTTTTTAATCAAAGTACGCTGTTCTTCTGAACAATGTCTTGAACGACCCATTTTCCTCAGCTTTCAAATGCATGTTCAACAAGTGTTGGCTTCATCCTTAAATAGGGGCCACCTGATTCACACCTGTTTCTTCACATAAACCTGCCAGGTTTCTCCACATGCTTCTCTCAGACCCACAGCAGTGCAGACGGAAGGAGTTTTGACCTCTGCTGCATGCTTCAGACCAGCAGACTTTACCTCACTAGCGCCCTCTATCGGGCATTTACTCTGTCTGCGAGCACTTCAGGCAACCGCGAACGAGTTTGCATTCGTCTCCATAGTGCAAAGACTGCACGTTTAGCTAGCAACGGAGAACCTTAGGGATGTGTTTACGCCCAGAAGCTAATTGGCTGAATTAGCTACTTTAGGGCTAGCATGCTAACATAAAGACTCTATCGTGTGCGTACGCTACTTTCAGCAGGGACTGTTTAAGAAGGGTTGCCGCTTTTTGAAAGGTATGATAGTGTATTTTTCCCTTTGTAGCTTTGATCTTGTTGAATGGAGACATGTCCCGAGCACTGGAGCGTGGTTCTGTTCTGTATGTCATGTGAGGAAGTGAATGCTGCAGGGTTTGTCTCTGTTGTTTTATCTGATGTGTTTATTCCAGGATCAGGGGTTTGTGGAGCCGCGGGGCTCTTGGCAATGCTTGCAATGCAAACCCACTCCAGCGCTGTACTCTGTGCCTTGGTAAAACCCTATGATAATGCATGCCGCCCATCCTTGACATCACTCTTCTCTCTAGTTCACATTGCATACCATCATGGATTTTCCCTCATGTCTTGGGTCTGTTTCATATCTCGAAGGTAAGCAACGTGTTTTTACTCCAGCGCCCATGATGAAAAATTAAAATTCTGGCATCATTTATTCACACTTTTATTGTTTCAAGTATGGGGTGTGAGAGCAATATTTTCTACGATAATATCATAATTGTTTAATCGATACGCGATTTGACATTATCAAGTATATTGCAAAAACCTAACAATAAACATGTCCATAAACAATAAGCTAGTTAGGTGTTTCGTCACTGAATGGATCAGCCTTTTGAACTCACTCCACAAATTTACCACAAATTTTAAGTTTATATTTAAAGTATATTTTCCCTTTTGTTCCCCAAATCCTTTTAATTATCAATATTAAATGCTTTTTTATGCATTTGTTGCTGCAGGTTAAATGCATTCATGTTCTGCGTCTGTGTGTAACAGTCAATGTGAATGCATCTAAATGCCACTTCAGATGCAGATTCTGTGCCATCTCTGCAATACAAATTTAATATGAGTCATAACAGCCCTATAGTGACTTACTATTTGAATTTATTGATTACATTTTCTGACAGAAAAGATGATGCATACATTTAATTAGGTTAAAAAGGTTCATAAAAGGTAAAAATCTGTTTAAACTTATTGGAAAAAAAGAATTTCTGTTACTCCTATAAACTAACCACCTCACAGAATATGAAGAGTATCAAAAGTTTTGGGAGTCACCTGCCAAAATACCAGCACAATAACCTGCACAGCAAAATATAGTGTAATTATTGTTTTTTTTTCTTCATTATCGCACACCCCTAGTATGTATGATGCAAAAAAAGAGAAATCCTGAAGATTTGTACTCTGGTGCGTTTCCCTAAATCATAAGTTTTGTTGTTACCAACATAATTCAACAGTTTGGTGTTTCCCAAATCTATATTCCAACAAACATTCGCAAACAACTTTTTTCACTCCACCTTCTTAACGTCATTAACCAAAATTGTCCAAATGAGGGATGTTCAACAAAGGTCCTACTTTTCAGAAAACCGTAAAGAAAATAATTTGTTTCTCCAACAATGCATCGTACTAAAGTAGTTACATATTACTTACTTTTTGACTATAAATGTGATGCCGCTCCTCGTGTAAATTACATTTCATGATGATTGTGACTGTGACGTTTCATAAATTATTAAAGAAAATATTTGATGTAGTAACTCAGAATTTCAGAGATGCAGCTTTGTAACTTTTATTTAGAAAAAAACAAAACCTAACTTCACACAAAATGCATTTTTCCATTCCAGTGTGCTATTTTCCAATAGTTTTTCTATATAAACCCACTAGGTGGCTGTGTATGACCGTTGCGCTCACGTCTCACGCTTTTGCAGTGTTTCGTAAATGAGCTACATGTTTTGGAGATGCCATGTCAAGTAAAAAAAAAAATCTACTTTTACATGCAGCACCGCCCATCAATGTCATTTCCAAAACAGTGGGCCAATCAGAAGTCCCCGTAGGCGGGGCGTGCATTGCAAGCTTTAGTTTACAGTATCAATCAGGCATGGAACTGTTTTTCTGTGACGGCAACACAGCAAAGGAAGCACTGACAGTGACTGTGTGAGGATATTACATTTTTTTCAAGCAATTATCACAACCGGTTTCTTTACAAAAGGAGCCTGATATTCTACTCTGCTGTTTTCTGTTATTGCATCACATCTCAAAAGCCTTTTAAAACCATTTCTTTAGTATTTTTAGACCCTAAGATGTTTTATATGTGAATGGCCTCTCAGGCTGGAGTGAAACAGGCCGTACATGCATTGCTTGTTTTAACCACATGAAGCAGCACCCACAGTCACATACTTCCCTAATATATAGTAGGCCAAAACACTGAGTATGGAAAGTGTAGTATGTCAAAATTCAGAAGAAGTACTTACTCGGAGAGTGTGTGATTTGGGACGCAGCCGTGGTGTATGCATTACCTCAGACCCACACCGAACGCCTGGCAGGTTTACACAGAAGTGCTACACACCTTCTGCATGCTTTAAATAATTTTTTTAATAATTAGGTAATGTTATTCAACTACTACTGAAGTGCATTACTCTCCTCCACAGATTGTCTCATAAAAGTAGTGTAGGAAACGTGAAAGGAAATGTCTGCTAATGTCTGTTTTGTCAGCCACCTTCTTCCACATGAGTTGATGACAAGAGTTCGGAGACATGTATGTGCCTTTACTAATTAAAATCTACTTCATAGCACACGGGCATCATTACAGAACCTCTCTGTAGGGAAAGTTAGCTTGTTTGTAAATGAAGCTTTAATCTCATCTAGCAGGTTAAAAAAATATATATACAGTATTGTTCAAAATAATAGCAGTACAATGTGACTAACCAGAATAATCAAGGTTTTTAGTATATTTTTTATTGCTACGTGGCAAACAAGTTACCAGTAGGTTCAGTAGATTGTCAGAAAACAAACAAGACCCAGCATTCATGATATGCACGCTCTTAAGGCTGTGCAATTGGGCAATTAGTTGAATTAGTTGAAAGGGGTGTGTTCAAAAAAATAGCAGTGTCTACCTTTGACTGTACAAACTCAAAACTATTTTGTACAAACATTTTTTTTTTCTGGGATTTAGCAATCCTGTGAATCACTAAACTAATATTTAGTTGTATGACCACAGTTTTTTAAAACTGCTTGACATCTGTGTGGCATGGAGTCAACCAACTTGTGGCACCTCTCAGCTGTTATTCCACTCCATGATTCTTTAACAACATTCCACAATTCATTCACATTTCTTGGTTTTGCTTCAGAAACAGCATTTTTGATATCACCCCACAAGTTCTCAATTGGATTAAGGTCTGGAGATTGGGCTGGCCACTCCATAACATTAATTTTGTTGGTTTGGAACCAAGACTTTGCCCGTTTACTAGTGTGTTTTGGGTCATTGTCTTGTTGAAACAACCATTTCAAGGGCATGTCCTCTTCAGCATAGGGCAACATGACCTCTTCAAGTATTTTAACATATGCAAACTGATCCATGATCCCTGGTATGCGATAAATAGGCCCAACACCATAGTAGGAGAAACATGCCCATATGATGATGCTTGCACCTCCATGCTTCACTGTCTTCACTGTGTACTGTGGCTTGAATTCAGAGTTTGGGGGTCGTCTCACAAACTGCCTGTGGGCCTTGGACCCAAAAAGAACAATTTTACTCTCATCAGTCCACAAAATGTTCCTCCATTTCTCTTTAGGCCAGTTGATGTGTTCTTTGGCAAATTGTAACCTCTTCTGCACATGGCTTTTTTTTAACAGAGGGACTTTGCGGGGGATTCTTGAAAATAGATTAGCTTCACACAGACGTCTTCTAACTGTCACAGTACTTACAGGTAACTCCAGACTGTCTTTGATCATCCTGGAGGTGATCATTGGCTGAGCCTTTGCCATTCTGGTTATTCTTCTATCCATTTTGATGGTTGTCTTCCGTTTTCTTCCACGTCTCTCTGGTTTTGCTCTCCATTTTAAGGCATTGGAGATCATTTTTTGCACCTCTTTATAGGTTTTCCCCTCTCTAATCAACTTTTTAATCAAAGTACGCTGTTCTTCTGAACAATGTCTTGAACGACCCATTTTCCTCAGCTTTCAAATGCATGTTCAACAAGTGTTGGCTTCATCCTTAAATAGGGGCCACCTGATTCACACCTGTTTCTTCACATAAACCTGCCAGGTTTCTCCACATGCTTCTCTCAGACCCACAGCAGTGCAGACGGAAGGAGTTTTGACCTCTGCTGCATGCTTCAGACCAGCAGACTTTACCTCACTAGCGCCCTCTATCGGGCATTTACTCTGTCTGCGAGCACTTCAGGCAACCGCGAACGAGTTTGCATTCGTCTCCATAGTGCAAAGACTGCACGTTTAGCTAGCAACGGAGAACCTTAGGGATGTGTTTACGCCCAGAAGCTAATTGGCTGAATTAGCTACTTTAGGGCTAGCATGCTAACATAAAGACTCTATCGTGTGCGTACGCTACTTTCAGCAGGGACTGTTTAAGAAGGGTTGCCGCTTTTTGAAAGGTATGATAGTGTATTTTTCCCTTTGTAGCTTTGATCTTGTTGAATGGAGACATGTCCCGAGCACTGGAGCGTGGTTCTGTTCTGTATGTCATGTGAGGAAGTGAATGCTGCAGGGTTTGTCTCTGTTGTTTTATCTGATGTGTTTATTCCAGGATCAGGGGTTTGTGGAGCCGCGGGGCTCTTGGCAATGCTTGCAATGCAAACCCACTCCAGCGCTGTACTCTGTGCCTTGGTAAAACCCTATGATAATGCATGCCGCCCATCCTTGACATCACTCTTCTCTCTAGTTCACATTGCATACCATCATGGATTTTCCCTCATGTCTTGGGTCTGTTTCATATCTCGAAGGTAAGCAACGTGTTTTTACTCCAGCGCCCATGATGAAAAATTAAAATTCTGGCATCATTTATTCACACTTTTATTGTTTCAAGTATGGGGTGTGAGAGCAATATTTTCTACGATAATATCATAATTGTTTAATCGATACGCGATTTGACATTATCAAGTATATTGCAAAAACCTAACAATAAACATGTCCATAAACAATAAGCTAGTTAGGTGTTTCGTCACTGAATGGATCAGCCTTTTGAACTCACTCCACAAATTTACCACAAATTTTAAGTTTATATTTAAAGTATATTTTCCCTTTTGTTCCCCAAATCCTTTTAATTATCAATATTAAATGCTTTTTTATGCATTTGTTGCTGCAGGTTAAATGCATTCATGTTCTGCGTCTGTGTGTAACAGTCAATGTGAATGCATCTAAATGCCACTTCAGATGCAGATTCTGTGCCATCTCTGCAATACAAATTTAATATGAGTCATAACAGCCCTATAGTGACTTACTATTTGAATTTATTGATTACATTTTCTGACAGAAAAGATGATGCATACATTTAATTAGGTTAAAAAGGTTCATAAAAGGTAAAAATCTGTTTAAACTTATTGGAAAAAAAGAATTTCTGTTACTCCTATAAACTAACCACCTCACAGAATATGAAGAGTATCAAAAGTTTTGGGAGTCACCTGCCAAAATACCAGCACAATAACCTGCACAGCAAAATATAGTGTAATTATTGTTTTTTTTTCTTCATTATCGCACACCCCTAGTATGTATGATGCAAAAAAAGAGAAATCCTGAAGATTTGTACTCTGGTGCGTTTCCCTAAATCATAAGTTTTGTTGTTACCAACATAATTCAACAGTTTGGTGTTTCCCAAATCTATATTCCAACAAACATTCGCAAACAACTTTTTTCACTCCACCTTCTTAACGTCATTAACCAAAATTGTCCAAATGAGGGATGTTCAACAAAGGTCCTACTTTTCAGAAAACCGTAAAGAAAATAATTTGTTTCTCCAACAATGCATCGTACTAAAGTAGTTACATATTACTTACTTTTTGACTATAAATGTGATGCCGCTCCTCGTGTAAATTACATTTCATGATGATTGTGACTGTGACGTTTCATAAATTATTAAAGAAAATATTTGATGTAGTAACTCAGAATTTCAGAGATGCAGCTTTGTAACTTTTATTTAGAAAAAAACAAAACCTAACTTCACACAAAATGCATTTTTCCATTCCAGTGTGCTATTTTCCAATAGTTTTTCTATATAAACCCACTAGGTGGCTGTGTATGACCGTTGCGCTCACGTCTCACGCTTTTGCAGTGTTTCGTAAATGAGCTACATGTTTTGGAGATGCCATGTCAAGTAAAAAAAAAAATCTACTTTTACATGCAGCACCGCCCATCAATGTCATTTCCAAAACAGTGGGCCAATCAGAAGTCCCCGTAGGCGGGGCGTGCATTGCAAGCTTTAGTTTACAGTATCAATCAGGCATGGAACTGTTTTTCTGTGACGGCAACACAGCAAAGGAAGCACTGACAGTGACTGTGTGAGGATATTACATTTTTTTCAAGCAATTATCACAACCGGTTTCTTTACAAAAGGAGCCTGATATTCTACTCTGCTGTTTTCTGTTATTGCATCACATCTCAAAAGCCTTTTAAAACCATTTCTTTAGTATTTTTAGACCCTAAGATGTTTTATATGTGAATGGCCTCTCAGGCTGGAGTGAAACAGGCCGTACATGCATTGCTTGTTTTAACCACATGAAGCAGCACCCACAGTCACATACTTCCCTAATATATAGTAGGCCAAAACACTGAGTATGGAAAGTGTAGTATGTCAAAATTCAGAAGAAGTACTTACTCGGAGAGTGTGTGATTTGGGACGCAGCCGTGGTGTATGCATTACCTCAGACCCACACCGAACGCCTGGCAGGTTTACACAGAAGTGCTACACACCTTCTGCATGCTTTAAATAATTTTTTTAATAATTAGGTAATGTTATTCAACTACTACTGAAGTGCATTACTCTCCTCCACAGATTGTCTCATAAAAGTAGTGTAGGAAACGTGAAAGGAAATGTCTGCTAATGTCTGTTTTGTCAGCCACCTTCTTCCACATGAGTTGATGACAAGAGTTCGGAGACATGTATGTGCCTTTACTAATTAAAATCTACTTCATAGCACACGGGCATCATTACAGAACCTCTCTGTAGGGAAAGTTAGCTTGTTTGTAAATGAAGCTTTAATCTCATCTAGCAGGTTAAAAAAATATATATACAGTATTGTTCAAAATAATAGCAGTACAATGTGACTAACCAGAATAATCAAGGTTTTTAGTATATTTTTTATTGCTACGTGGCAAACAAGTTACCAGTAGGTTCAGTAGATTGTCAGAAAACAAACAAGACCCAGCATTCATGATATGCACGCTCTTAAGGCTGTGCAATTGGGCAATTAGTTGAATTAGTTGAAAGGGGTGTGTTCAAAAAAATAGCAGTGTCTACCTTTGACTGTACAAACTCAAAACTATTTTGTACAAACATTTTTTTTTTCTGGGATTTAGCAATCCTGTGAATCACTAAACTAATATTTAGTTGTATGACCACAGTTTTTTAAAACTGCTTGACATCTGTGTGGCATGGAGTCAACCAACTTGTGGCACCTCTCAGCTGTTATTCCACTCCATGATTCTTTAACAACATTCCACAATTCATTCACATTTCTTGGTTTTGCTTCAGAAACAGCATTTTTGATATCACCCCACAAGTTCTCAATTGGATTAAGGTCTGGAGATTGGGCTGGCCACTCCATAACATTAATTTTGTTGGTTTGGAACCAAGACTTTGCCCGTTTACTAGTGTGTTTTGGGTCATTGTCTTGTTGAAACAACCATTTCATGGGCATGTCCTCTTCAGCATAGGGCAACATGACCTCTTCAAGTATTTTAACATATGCAAACTGATCCATGATCCCTGGTATGCGATAAATAGGCCCAACACCATAGTAGGAGAAACATGCCCATATGATGATGCTTGCACCTCCATGCTTCACTGTCTTCACTGTGTACTGTGGCTTGAATTCAGAGTTTGGGGGTCGTCTCACAAACTGCCTGTGGGCCTTGGACCCAAAAAGAACAATTTTACTCTCATCAGTCCACAAAATGTTCCTCCATTTCTCTTTAGGCCAGTTGATGTGTTCTTTGGCAAATTGTAACCTCTTCTGCACATGGCTTTTTTTTAACAGAGGGACTTTGCGGGGGATTCTTGAAAATAGATTAGCTTCACACAGACGTCTTCTAACTGTCACAGTACTTACAGGTAACTCCAGACTGTCTTTGATCATCCTGGAGGTGATCATTGGCTGAGCCTTTGCCATTCTGGTTATTCTTCTATCCATTTTGATGGTTGTCTTCCGTTTTCTTCCACGTCTCTCTGGTTTTGCTCTCCATTTTAAGGCATTGGAGATCATTTTTTGCACCTCTTTATAGGTTTTCCCCTCTCTAATCAACTTTTTAATCAAAGTACGCTGTTCTTCTGAACAATGTCTTGAACGACCCATTTTCCTCAGCTTTCAAATGCATGTTCAACAAGTGTTGGCTTCATCCTTAAATAGGGGCCACCTGATTCACACCTGTTTCTTCACAAAATTGATGACCTCAGTGACTGAATGCCACACTGCTATTTTTGTGAACACACCCCTTTCAACTAATTCAACTAATTTCCCAATTGCACAGCCTTAAGAGCGTGCATATCATGAATGCTGGGTCTCATTTGTTTTCTGAGAATCTACTGAACCTACTGGTAACTTGTTTGCCACGTAGCAATAAAAAAATATATGAAAAACCTTGATTATTCTGGTTAGTCACATTGTACTGCTATTATTTTGAACAATACTGTATATTATTTCAGTTGCAACACATTTTCTATAAAAATTCACAAATCTGAAACATGTCCAAATTGTTTCCTTTTTTGTTTGTAATACACATAAAAAATTATTTATTTATTTTTTTTGTCCAGGAGTGTGTAACTGTTAAATTCACGAATGCTTTCATGTCTACATCTTAAAGAAAAAAATATTATAAAATATTATAAAAAATCGAAATATTTTTAAATGTGAATGCTGACAGGCATTACTCACTCCAAGGTTTTCAACACAAACCCGTCACAAAATAAACACTTATGATCTGGTCTTTTCAGTTTTCCTGGATGGAGGGGAAAAATATGACTATACGGTAGTATTTGGGAAAAATAAAGCCTGTTGGCTGATGGGAAGGGTATTGGGGTTGTTCAATGGATCTGAATGCTGTCAGAGATGGACTGGCTGTATGGAGCTCAGTTTGTATGATTGCACACTAATATTTTTAGTGGCTTGTGTTCAAACATGTACTATGAGTCAGGTCAGAGGTCACAGGGCGGTTTAAAACACGGCTCCTCTACGGAAAGTCTTCCTCCATTTAGGAGAACATCTATCGTTTTGAGGGCAGCTATAACAAACAACCACAAACATTCACTCAGATCTCTCCCCGTCCCATGATCCTTTGCGTCCTGAGGTGGACTCTGGTCCTCTGTCAGCTGATAAAGAGTCAAATGTAATTGCATGAAGAAGCGGGTGCTTCAGAGAAGAAGAGTTAAGTGTAATGAGAGTCATCTGTAATTCATTAATGCACCTGCATGGAAGCAGCTGTTGCATCGCAGCGGGGAGGAATGGTTTCATATCGTGCGACTGCATCGTTCTGAATGTTTTACATTACTCCCAATTATTTATTTGGGGATTGGTTCTTGTTGTAACCACTGTTAGATTCTTATGTACTTGATGAGGCTCTTTTGAATGGTCTTGTTCTCGGTTCAACTCTCCTTTTGTCCGGAAGAGATTTCTTAAGAATCCTGAAGCATGATTTCTGAAAGTGTGAACTGACTGATTCAAATAAACGTGCTGCTAGTAATGAGTTGCATGTTTATTGTGCATACTTTGACAAATTTAGCAT
Organism: Carassius auratus; assembly: GCF_003368295.1. NCBI lineage: Eukaryota > Metazoa > Chordata > Actinopteri > Cypriniformes > Cyprinidae > Carassius > Carassius auratus. Next base: position 33,052,848 of record NC_039251.1, read on the forward strand.
TGGTATTAACATATAAACCTGTAAAAACAGAACTAAAATGAGCTCCTAGTACTTTTTTAATGCTGAAGCATGCAACTGTGGCGATAAAACTGCTGATTTTGGACGTCTCACAAACCTGACACACATAATTCAATTCAAGTGTGCATTTCACAGCAATGCACCGCAAGATCCAGACAGATGGCGCTCAGCAGTGACACCGTGTGGTGAGAGGCGTTTGTGCAGGATTCATACCCACATGACACTAGATTTACACAGGAGTGTCTATGCATTACAACAAGTGACTAAATGCTTTAAAATTACACTTAAATTTCAGATCCTCAGAAGTTTAAGGAACTGAATGTTCTTCAGCTTTTTCTTGCCGAGAGTTATTTCTCCATCACTCGTGTAACAATATTGTTGTAGTTAATAAAAATCTACAACGACTGTATGCAAACTGCGTACTCTACAGCTGTACGGGACGAAATTATCGGAGCAAAAATATTAACTATATTTTAAAATGTAACAACTTTTAAAAAATAAAACTCACCAACCCCTCCCCCCATAATATAAATCCATACATAAATACAAATATTATATAATTACATGAGTAAAGCACACTGAAAATATGATAAATGTACACATTTTTTAGGTAAGTGGTTGCAAATAATTTATTTTAGAGACATTTAAAAAAAAAACATTCAAAGTTCAACTAAATTAATTTAAATCTAGCTAGAAAATTTATTGCAACAACATAATTTTTTTTAGCAAATTCAATGAATCATCTTTTTCTCAGTGTAGAAATGATGCTTCAAAATGTACTTCAGAAATAACATTATTTAGCATTTGTAATAATTTTGTGCAGAACCATATCAACTGTTTTGCAGCGAATGAGTCAGGAAAACTGTGTTTAAAGCCTGATGCATGAATCTCCTGGGAATGAAGGATCAGGTTAAGTGAACTGAGTGCAGTTTGGATGTTTACAACATATTTTGGCGAACTATGGAGCATCAGGAAGAGGAAGTGCGCTTTACAGGCAAGATCTTAACACAACATCAGCAATAATAACAGAGGACACAAGATCTAAACGGTTCCGACATGTTCTGTTCATTTATTGCACAAACAGCTTTGACAAAATGTACTCTGATATTAAACAAGTGAGCAGGAAATCTGCGGAAAGACAAGGGACCTTTCATAATATTCAGAAAGAAATCTGTTAATACAGAGACGGTTGATGATGAAACCATTCAGGAATCATTCTGACCTCGTCTGATCCTTCATTTTGTGTTTCAGGTGGATTTAGAAGACATATAAAAGCTCCTCTGACACGTATTAATTGGTCGAGTGTCATTTAGGAAAGCAGTGGCCCCCGTCTGACAGGCTCGAGGAGCAGTGGGCAGGACGTCTGACAATAAAGACCCTGCAAGGCTATTGGATTATGTCTTTAGGCTTCAGTGTTTTACAAAAGTGCCACGGTAGTGTGAACTCCAAGCTGTTAAACACTAAATTAATCAGTAACGGATGTGTCTGCACAGCTTACAGGCCTACAGAAATAGTTCACTTAAAAAAACTGTCATCATTAGCTCCAACCTCAGTTATATTAATAAAAAAAGTAACCACGAAGTATCAGCAGTAACTCTCAAAACTGAATTGCACATTTTTAAATGTGTTGATGTGCAGCAGGTTTTATATCATGGCAGTGGTCACGTGTCTCATAAGTGATCATAATGAAGACAAACAAATTTAATAGTGTGGACTATCTCTTATCCATACTGTCTGGAAAAGAACAGCATGAACATTCTTCCAAACATCTCCTTTTGTGTTCTACAGAAGAAAGTCATTCGGTTTGAAACATCCCGAGGGCGAGTAAATAATGAGAGAATGTTCTGTTTTAAGTGAACTATTTCTCTGAAAGCAAGCGTCTCCTACACAAGTCAAACCACTTTGAGAAGAACAGAGTATAACGGACTCTCAGAGACACAAATCGACAACAGATGAATGGAGGAGGAATCCTGCTTGAATGCATACAAAACAAAAGATGTAACAGTCACATATAACGTTTTAGATCTCAGTTCAGATCACCTCTGGCTTTTTGCATACGTTGTGTTAAAAAAATACAGTTTATCATGATGGATCTTCAGTGAACGTGCTCTCCAAACCATGTGATCATGTTTATGTACAGGATGTACAGACGTGTGTGTGGCTGAAGCAGTCTTTGGTAGAAACACAAGGAGAGATTTGATGCGGATCATTGAGATGATCAACCAAACCAGATCCACGGAGACACAACATGTGTTTAAGCCCACAGATACAGAGAGATCTCAGCACAAACTGCAGCTCTTCATCGGGAGAATCTCACAAAAACGTCCACGTCACATTTCATCTCCATAAGAGAGAAAACATTTTAACGCTTTAACAGCAAGGTCACATAGACTAGTCAATGTTTTTTATAATTACTTAATTTATAATTCTTATTTATATATATATATATATATATATATATATATATATATATATATATATATATATATATATATATATATATATATATATATATATATACATACACACACACACACACACAGGTGCTGGTCATCATATAATTAGAATATGATCAAAAAATTTATTTCATTCAAAAAGTGAAATGTGTATATTATATTCATTATTAATTACACACAGACTGATATATTTCAAATGTTTATTTCTTTTAATTTTGATGATTATAACTGACAACTAAGGACAATCCCAAATTTCAGTATCTCAGAAAAATAGAATATTGTGAAAAGGTTCAATATTGAAGACACCTGGTGCCACACTATAATCTGTTAATTAACTCAAAACACCTGCAAAGGTCTTTAAATGGTCTCTCAGTCTAGTTCTGTAGGCTACACAATCATGGGGAAGACTGCTGACTTGACAGTTGTCCAAAAGACCACCATTGACACCTTGCACAAGGAGGGCAAGACACAAAAGGTCATGCTTCCTGCTGCTGACCAACTTTATGAAGATGCAGATTTCATTTTCTAACAGGAATTGGCACCTGCACACAGTGCCAAAGCTACCAGTACCTGGTTTAAGGACCATGGTATCCCAATTCTTAATTGGCCAGTAAACTTGCCTGAAAAGAAAATCTATGGGGTACTGTGAAGAGGAAGATGTGATATGCCAGACCCAAGAATGCAGAAGAGCTGAAGTCCACTATCAGAGCAGCCTGGGCTCTCATAACACCTGAGCAGTGCCACAGACTGATCGACTCCATGCCACGCCGCATTGATGCAGTAATTCAGACAAAAGGAGCCACAACTAAGTATTGAGTGCTGTACATGCTCATACTTTTCATGTTCATTCTTTTCATTTGGCCAAAATTTCTAAAAATCCTTTCTTTGTATTGGTCTTAAATAATATTCAAATTTTCTGAGATACTGAATTTGGGATTGTCCTTAGTTGTCAGTTATAATCATCAAAATTAAAAGAAATAAACATTTGAAATATATCAGTCTGTGTGTAATGAATTAATATAAGTTTCACTTTTTGAATGGAATTAGTGAAATCAACTTTTTGATGATATTCTAATTATATGACCAGCTCCTGTGTATATATATTATATATAGTATAAATACAATTAATAGATTTATATTCCCAATTTTTTTTTTGACTATTGTTCTTGTATTCCCTTTGAGTCTGGAGTGAAATACAAATAGGACTTTTTTTTTTCAATGAGATTGACCCAAAATGATAGTATACCTAGTTTGACAGACGAATAGAAAAGGCAAAAGTACAGAGAGGATCAGAGAGACAGTAAACATTTAGCCACTCAGAAAGAGGAGTGGAAGACAGACAGAAGGCACACTGCTTTAGAAAGCATCATTCGGTCACTGTTACTGTCCCAAACTCAACAGTGGTGCCAGACACACAAACATCCAGACGTTACAGCATCAGAAACCTGTTCAATCAGACGAGCACTGGGAAGACCGGCGAGAACTGAAGTCACGTGATCGCGAGGAGGCAGGATGTCACAGGCGCTTGAGTCCTGCCACCTCACTACAGATGAGGTCAAAGGTCAAATAATGCAAGAGGATGGAGTTAATGGGAAACAGAAGAATGGTTTTACTGGGCGCACACACACCAGGAAACACAGGAATATGAAGTTTAAATCAAAATTTAACGAAGATAATAGAAAACATGAATACAGTGTGTGTTAGTGAATTACAACAGGTTTCTGTTGCCAAAAATGTTCTGAGGGTCCACATACTCCTTCACCGACTTGAGCACGCCGAGCCCCACGCCGGACACGCTCTCTTTCATCCATTCCTTCCGGAGTTTTCCCACTGTGAGAGAAAGAGAGAGAGAGAGGGATTGAGCAGACGTGTGCGAGCGGATGGATGATGGATGTTGTGGGGTGGGCCGCGCTGCTGAAACGCTCAGATGTTTTGCATGATGTGATTTATGGAGAGCAGCAGACTATCAAACTCATTAAGTTGCCTGCGCTCCCAGCAGAGAGAGAGAGCGCAACTCTTTCTCTGTCTGTCTGTCTGTCTGTCTGCTTCTCTCGTGTTTAGACTAAACACCACCGAACATACATCAACGTCAACTACATTATCACACTTCACCAAAAAAACAATCATTAACACATAAATTAACACTAAACTATGTATCAAAACTACTTGTAAGCACAATTCAAAAAATGATATGACACTCAATCATAACACGAAGGAATAAACTGAAGTGTGGGTAGATGCCAGGGGGCTGCTGCTCTGTGTTGAGCTCATCTAAAGGTTTTTAACATTGCTAGAGCGTCATGAATGATTGCTAGAGTGTTGCTTACTGGATAACGTTAAAAAAGCCCACTATTGATTATTATAATAAAAATAATTTCCAACAAGAATATAATACATATAAATAATAAATCTTAAACCATTATCGTTATATTGTTAGTATATTGTTATATTGTTAGTATTGTGACATTATTATATAACTATTGTTGTTGTTTTATAATATGAACTTTGTGTCTTAGAAGGAAAATGTACTCTCAATGCAAAAATAGGGCAAATGAGCATGAACAATAATATATATATTAGGGCCGGGACTCGATTAAAAAACTTAATCTAATTAATTAGAGGCTTTGTAATTAATTAATCGAAATAAATCGCATAGAAATATTTGACCTGAGAACAGTGAGAAGTAATTTTTTTCACATGGATTTATAGTATACCATTGAATAATGACTGAATACATAAGCTTAAGCAACAAAATATTGTTTATTTTTGTTCAACCAAGTCTAGCAGACCAGTGCAATTTTTACCATGAATTGTAGCAATAGCATATTTAGAAACAATTTAGAAATAGTACATTTCAGAAATTCAGGAAGCTTATAGGTGCTGGAACCTTCTGTAAGGTGTTTTTTAAGTAAAACACAATACTGTCAATTACATTCAGAACATTAGAAACACTGACTATTAGAAAACATCTCTCTGTTGCTTCAGAGGCCATAACATACTAAGTCCAACTCTCAATAACCTTGGCCAAAACAATAAAGAGTTCAACATAAACTGTTGCACCAACAAAATAATACATAGTTCAACATAAAGTGTAAAGTGCACGCTAGCTGCTATATGTTTTGCGTTGAGGTGATACTTGAGGCTCGATGTGTGCTGGGGTGATATGCGAACGCTAGTTGGTGCTTCAGTATAATCGGTCCCGCCAAAACTCATCCAGTGAGAAACGTTCCGCGGTGCAAAAATAAGTTATTAAAAATGCGGGATTTTTTTTTCCTGTAATTAATTAATCTTAGTTAACGCATTCTTTTTTGTGTAATTAATTAATCTCAATTAACGCGTTAAAGTCCCGGCCCTAATATATATATATATATATATATATATATATATATATATATATATATATATATATATATATATATATATATATATATATATATATATATATATATATATATATATATATATATTTAAATTAAATAAAAAAATAAACCAATGTCCAAAATAGATAATGTAATTATATAATGCTGTTATGATTTCTTTCCAAGATCATTAAAACAACAACAGGTTATGAGAGTGTGTAATACATGGCATATTGTTTGTGAGAGCTGCAGTTTAGGGAACTTTGATGTTCCCCATCTCCTCTCTCTCTGTGTGTCACGCGCTTAATATGATTGATAAGCGAGCAGACAGCATTTCGTCGTAATATTTTAACATTTGAAGAGGGGGCAGGGTTTAGGGCAAGGGCAGCTTATTATTGGCAACACCCCAACCCAGGACTCTCTCATACATATGCAAATAAGTCTTGCGGCCACAGAGCCAGTCACCTCGCACGAAAAAATCATGCTGGCTCAACGAACACACAGCAAGCCAATCAGGAGGAGTGCACAACGGCCCCTCTTCAAACCCCCAGTGGTGTTTTTGTGTCTCTGCTGGGCGACAGACAGAAACAGAAGGAGGCATGACTGCATCATTGCCTCCATCACGGAGATAATTTACACATCTATCATCTCACCATCAGCCCATATTCCCGCACTCTCTTTCCATCACTGTATTGTCACTACTCATCTCTCATAACCACTTTTGCACAGCTGAGACATGCAAAAAACTCAAGCCAGAGACAAAAGCATAGGTGTGTGTCCAATAATGACTGAATGAAACGGAAGCGGTCTGAGTGTGCTTGAGACTGATGCACTTGTTTTTCCTATAACCCCTGCTCTTCACCTGCACTGCTGTCGTTCGTACTCCTACACTGTCCTCAGGCGTGCGTTTACACATGCTGTGCTCTGAGACTCTGCCATCAGCTCAGAAGAAAGTTTTAAGCATGTCTGCATGGTGCCAAACAAACAAACAAACCCCAAAAAACAAAACTCCTGCTGTGAAGTCCAACAATAATTAATTGAATCCGGGTCACGGCACCAAGAAAAAAAATCACCTTAGGGTCACATTAGTCTAGGAAAAAATTAAAAAAATTAATGTTAGGAAAAATTGTTAGCCTGAATGCAATGTAAGTCACTTTGGACAAAAGCTTCTGCTAAATGCATAAATTTAAAAATAATATTTTATTTTAATTTATTCTAAAACATATACAAATACTAGGGATGTTGGGAAACAGAGGTGATTGTTGTTCTTGTGAGTGTTGGAAAGTTTTATTAATTTTAGTGAATCGGTTCATTTGGACAGTTCATTTCACAACTGCTCACAAAATGACTTGCCAATTCTAATTATTTTTTGTATTTTTTTTTAAAACAACTTTCATAAAATAGGAAGCCCTACCTTTTGTAGTGAAATACATTTTCAGTTAGTTCTCTTTGTGAACGTTGCAAGGTTTGTTTGGACAGTTCAATTCAATAAACCACAAAAGATTCACTGATTTGAATCATTACTTTCAAAATGTTCTCATAGGCCCTTATTTTTTTTTCAAATGTATTTTTTGTAATTAGTTTTGTTTGCTAGATTTGTTGTATAATTTCAATGAATGCACAATTCAAAACCAATCTAATCTGTGTTACCGCACCCAAAATAAAAATAAAAATGACTCACGCAAAAATGACTGATATTTGAGACACTTTCGTCATTTTTTTTTTTTTTTTTGGTGAAATAAATGTTTAGTAAGTTCTGTTTGATAGGGTTTCTAGGTTCATTTGGACAGTTCATTTTAAGAAATTTACACAAATGATTCTGTTCTTTTTGCTAAGTTTGCTGGCTTTGTTTGGACAGTTCAATTCAATAAAACACTTACACAAATGATTCACTGATTTGAATAATTATTTTTAAATGTTGAAAGCCCTTATTTTTGTAGTGATTTCTTTTTTTTTCTCTCTCTCTTTTTTTTAGTTTGCAAGGTTTGTTTAGTTGGTTAATTTCAATGAACACACAAACAACTCATTAACTCAACTAAAAAAATATACGGATTCATTTGATTATTCCTTCCAAAATATTATAGGAAGCCCTACTTTCTGTAGTGAAATAAATATTTAGTAAGTTCTGTTTGATAAGATTTCTACGTTTTTAAGGAAAGTTAATTTCATTGAACTGTTTAAAGTAAGGATTCAGTGATTCATTTGAGTCATTACTTTTAAAATGGCATATTTTAAAAATTCAAATACGCTGCCACAACATTATCCAGGTGGATGCTGCACATTGGTGGTAGATGAGGAGATCGCCCCTCACAATGCAAAGTGCTTTGAGTGCCTAGAAAAGTGCTACATAAATGTAACAAATTATTATTATCAAAATATTTTAAGAAGCTTACAGTTTTTTAGGGTTGCTATGTTTGTTTGGACAGTAAAATGCAATGAATCACTTTTATAAATGATTCACTGATTTATTTGAGTCATTACTTTTAAAATGTTCTCAGAATCCTTTCATTTAATTTGTAGTGAAATAAATCTTTAGTAAGTTCTGTTTGCTAGGGATAGGTGTTTTAACTAATCCATAGTGTTAACTATCAATGTCAGCCACCTCCCAAAGTTATACAGTCAGATGACTGACAAATGCTTTGCAAGATTGGTTTAACCAAATCATTAAAAAAGGAGTCTTGATTTTTTTTTTTGTTCTCCCTAAAGGCTGTTTGCATGGCCTCATTTTAACCCTTTATCTTTAACAGAGCAGTTAGTTTAGTTTGCTTCGATGCATGTACACATGGCCAATTTGTAACAAAGAATCGTGTGCACTTGTGTTTAAAGCGAGTGGAGGTCTGGCAAACGTGCTAGGTTGTATTCACAGCTCTGACCCGCGGTAAACACAGGTTACTAAACTGTGCCTCTCTCCTGCACCCTCCCACCTCACAAGCCCAGACTACATCTGTTTTTCCAGATACACGCACACACACTTCATTTGTCATGCTGTGATTGTGTGTAGACAAAAGGGCCTGCCGGCAGGCAGATAGTACCGCAGTACCACTATTAATCACAATTACAGAGCACTCCCCCACCACACACACACACACACACACCATCAGCATGGCTTTCTTTCTTTCTTTTAGATCACAGTCAGGAAATGTATAAATATCAGCTCACCATTTCCTCTCTCATTTTAAAAGGTACAACTCAAATCACCTGCACGTCATTTAGTAAACTATTTTTCTTTCTTCTGTGGAATCTAAATGATGATCAATTTGGAATCAGATCTTTTCAGTTAAATAGATCAGAATAATTCCTTCACAAATCTGATTGATCCAGTTCACAAGTTTAACTCACTGATTCGATCGCAGCACGAGACAGCTCACTGGAGAAGACTGTTAGATAATAATCTTACATTTTTCACACAAATAATTTTTTAGAAAATTTTTTTTTTAACTAAATGTCCTTTTGAAGCCTGAAACTCACATTTTCTAAGTTACTATTCTCCAGAATTTTGTTTTGTGTTCCACAGAAGAAGAAAATTCATTCAGGTGTTTAGAACAACATAATGCTCAGGAAACCACTGAGTGAACTCCAGAATATAGCACTCGACTTCATGTAGGTTACAGTGTGTGTGTGTGTGTGTGTGTGTGTGTGATAAATGAGTGTGGTGATGTTTAGCTAACAGCAGGCGGATGGCCATGGTAATAAGTCATGTGTTTCAGATGTAATAAACCAGGACAAACCACTGATTCAAACTCTGAATTGTTGAGTTTAGACACAGAGAACTGTATATGTTGTGTCCGGTAGAGATGAGGGAATATATTCATTTATTTCAGATGATGTATGGTGAGATTCACCTCCGTGGTGGTGTGACAGACTTCCTCCGTTGGCTAGAATCTCCTCCCGGGCTGCATGCTACATTAAAGCAGAAAAAGAAACAAACTGTCAATATCTACTAGGGTTGGGAATCGAAAAACAGTTTCAATTCCACCGATCAAATACTGTGTGCGCATCTTTTATTTTTGGGTGGCTGTTAAAAATGTATTTGTCTTTAAATCATTAATTTAACGGATTCATTAAAAAAAACATTGATTCATCCAGTAAATACTGAGTGAATCATCGAATCATTCCATTCATAAAATCCACTAGATTCTGTATAATTGTCTAAGGTTTGTTCTTCAGAACTGGGAGAGAACTACAACCTCCATTTAAAGTGAAAATATTTTATGTAGCTGGCTGATTTTTGCTCATGTCATTCAGTAGCAGTTAAATACTTAAAAAAAGAGAGACACATAATAAATATGTTTGATATTTAAATGTTTGAACTGGGAATCCATGAGAATCGAAATCGATAAGCAGAATTGATAAAATACCCAACCCTAATATCTACTTATTTTAAGCTGAAAACCGAACCATTTCTTTGTTTTGAATTGAACAGCAGCTGAAAAACGAGAAATACATTCACGGGTAATTATTGAGGAATACTGTGCTCGCTATCTTTCTTACTGTACGTACCTCCACTTGTTCATAGATGTGAACTGGATCACTCAGACCCCGGTAATTAAAGGCAAAATAGAAATACACACAAGCACCTGCATCATACGTCTGTGTAACTCTACAAAGAAGAAGAAGAAAAAGATTAAAAAACAATATATTCTTGGGAGTTCCTACTTAAAGATGCACTCAGCAACTTCTCTATATTGACACCTAGTGGCGTGGATGTAGCATCAAGCAACGATATAATTTTTCAGTTCAGTTAGAAGCAGAAATGTGCCATTAGCAGTCAGCCATGATTATTATCATTTTTACATTTACATTTATTCATTTAGCAGATGCTTTTATCCAAAGCGACTTACAGAAGAAGACAGTGGAAGCAATCAAAAACAACAAAAAGAGCAATGATATGCAAGTGCTATAACAAGTCTCAGTTAGGTTAACACAGTAAATTTTAAATATATCTAATATTTTAAAATACCTATTGTCCTAAATTTTAACTTTTCATTAAAAATACTGAGTGCACGTTCATGTAATTACTGTATGAATAGTACACACAAAATATATACAGTGTTTTCAAGTCATTGGGTTAGTACACAAAAAGCATGCAAAATAAATCATACAGTTCATTTTCACAATTTACTACAGATTATAGATGCCATGTATGTGCCACTATGATCTCTTTATTTGACCAAGGATGTCGAAAAGCCTGAAACTAAAAAAAAAAAATGAACTCAAACTAGAAATAAGATTTTTGCTGAGTTTCTCGTAGTTTTCTATTTATATCGTGGTATACACACTTCTAACCACTGATCTGCGTTAGGAGCAATAGAGTTCGATGTTTCCATAATTATTCATCTTAATGCTCTTCCTGCTAAATCAACTGACATTAACATGCTTTCTATCCAGGGCCTGTCTTTGAGACCCTTGACTTTGAGACAGGGAAAGTTTAAGGGCGGTGAGTTCGTGTAATCTGGTTTTGCAGAGGTTAAACGGCCACATCAATCATGTCACACGCAGCTGGACAGCGAAAGACAGGAAATTAATGATTGAAAAATGCACTTCAGTCCAAATCTCCCTGTCTTTCTGTGCGTGACGTTAAAGGTGAGGTCAGAATGAACACAGAGTTCATCAATCAAGATATCAAATTGCGTCAAACTACATTTTTACAATTCACAGAAGTTGCCACCAGATGATTGCTAGGTGCTTACTCAGACAGTAAATCAAAAGTCAGAGAGATAGACGTGTGTGTGTGTGTGTGTGTGTGTACCTGCATGTGGAGAGCGGAGGGAACTGTACTCCTCTCTCCTTACACTCTCTTACAATCCGCTCCTTCACATTCCTGCACAAGTCCAAAATCCTGAAAGAAACCGTACAAAACAAAAGAAGCCACATATGTAAGACACTCGTATATTTGAGATTTTTGTCTGGTTTCTTCTGACTCTAAACATTCACTCAGCCAACTTTAAGAGAAGAGTCTGGGATGCTTTGAGCTGTAAAGACTTCACACCTGACTGCTTCAAGCTCACAATCTGTACAGTTTCACATAAAGTCTGAAAGTGTGTGTGTCTCTGTGAGAGGTCAAGGTTTGGCTTGGCGTCTCTGAAACCTTCGCCCCTCCGCTGAACCCTTCATCCGAGAGCGTGTGGGCATCAGTGGACGACAGACAGACAGACAGTGATGCAGAAGAGATGAACATTCACCTGTCCCAAGGCACAGATGTCTCAAACGACTCTCCAATCACATAGTAGTCCATTCCCAAATCCTGCACACAAACACATTGCATTAATGGACAGGACTTGACACTTAATTGTTCCCATAGAGAATAAAAAACGCGCAAGCTAAAAGTTAATTCAGTTCGAGTGTACATTTAAGTACAAATACACAAAAACACATATCAACACACCGTCTTCTATTTCTAATATACACGCACACACAAACACACACACACACTTATGTTCAAAAGTTTGAGTTCAGTAAGATTTTTTAAAAATGAAATGCATTATATGTATTATAATGTTCACCAACAATAGATCCATTTGATTAAAAATACAATAAAAATAATAATATTGTTAATTAGTATTACAATTTAAAACAGTATTTACTGTCAATTGTAATTTATTCCTGTAATTTAGCATCATTCCTCCAGTCTTCAGTGTCACACGATCTTCAGCTGATTTGCTGCTCAAAACACATTTCTGATTATTATCAATGTTTCCAATGCATAATATCTTTTGTGGAAACTGTCTTTTCAAAAAAAAAATTATTATTAATATGAAGTTCAGAAGAGCAGCATATTTTTAAAACAGAATTTTTTTTAACATTAAAAATGTCATTACTGTCACTTTTGATTAAGATTAATGTGTTCTTGCAAATAAAAAAAAGTGTTAGTTTCTTTCCTAAAAAAGCAACAACAAAAAAAACTTACTGAACCCATGCCATGAAAACATACATTTAAGGTTAGACATCAAAAAACAGGTTTTATGAAGGAGCATTAATGAGTATTTTGAAGTCTTGTGTAATTATGCAGAGTAAATCAGTGTGAGGAGCTTCATAACACACCCGCAGATACGCGATGACAAACGTCAGCATGTAACCCCTCTGACCGTTATCCTCTCCTGCTGCCAGACCCCTAAAACACACACACACACACACACACATCAGAGTACAGGTCACTGGGAAGGGAAGGGGAAAATATACATTATCAGCACAGTCAATGTAGCAAAAGAGAAATTATGAGGCGCTTGTGGTCCAGTGAACATTTCTTGCATGAACACACACACACACACACACACACACACACACACACACACAGTGGATCAATAAGGGCAGCTGTGGGATTCTCCTTCGATCCATCACAATCAGCCTCTAATGAAATATTCTCAGAATCAACACAAGCTTTAAAGCAGAAATCATTCAGTCTGTCCACTCTTCTCCTCACACACCCATCAGTGCCACCGAGAGAGCCGTGATGAACGAGCGAGGATGAAAAGAACTAAACAAACGCTCGTGCTTCTCTATACAATCAGAGAGATCAGGTGAGGTCAGGGGTCACGACCCTTGCTGGTGAAACAGTAACTCATGCTGCAGAGAAACAGCACAGATTAGAAGAACACACAAAAAGGAGCGCTTTCTTACCCGAATTTGGCTGCGATGTCGTAAACCTGTTTCTCATGCTGTAAAACCTTCCCACGATCCCCTTCGAATAACAGCGTGGCGACACACAGGTGGTGCGGGTCGAAGCCTTTAAACTGAGAGCGTCACATCAAAACTGATCAGATGATGTTATTAGAAAAAGATAGAAAGTGACAATCCTTTATCAAAATGTGTGAGCCTTTGACATTCTCTGCCTATAAAATCAGTTTCATTTCTGTTCTTGTTTCAAGGCAGCGTGGGCGGGAAAAACTGTCGCCCAATAACAGCATAGCCGACTTTACACAAGGCTATCAAATCATCAGAGGATCCAAATCAATCGCTATATTTCTTTCTTTGACTGCAGAATGAGTAAGTATTTCAGAGAGCAGAGCTGTGTAACCGCAGCACGGACAAATACTGAAATCCTTCAGTAGCTGTGAAAAATGCACTCCTACAATTCATTCTGAAATGTTAAAAAAAGATTAATATACGAGTCTTCAAAATTATGTCATAATAAAATTGGAAGTATGTGAATAATGTAGTGAACAAAACACACACACAAACAAAACGAAAAACTATATTTTATTTAAGTTTCTTTGTCTGATTCTGTTTACAGATTCATGAAATGCACCCCGAGATGCTTTAGATGCTCTGCCTCTCAAATAAGTTTACATTTATGATTTAATCTCAAAGCTTTTTGGGCAGGACAAAATATTATTAGGATGTAGTAAAAGAAAAACAGAAACAAGAGCTTAAAAAAAAAAATGCAGAACTAAATTAAATTTTGGGATACTTTTAAATTGTATTAATTTTATACGTATGTTGATCATTTGACTGCTTTTAGTTCATTATCTGTTAATCTGATAACACAAAAAATTAGATGCCTTTAAAATAAAGTGTATTGCCTGATTTCATTTCAAGGCTGTTTGGGCAGGGAAAAAATTATATTCGGATTCAGTAAACAAAACAAAACAAAACAAAACAAGACAAACCAACAAAAATCAGACCAAAAACCAAAACACATAAAAACATAAATTAAAAACAAAATAAAAAAACACAAGATTGTTCCCTCTAAGATTGAATCAGCCATCCGCATCCTGGAACGCTTTTTAAATGCTATGTCTCTTAAATAACTTTTTATTTCTGGTTTAACTTCAAGGTTATTTAGGTGCGATTATGAATATTACTTTAGTAGAATAGTGGAAAGAAAATTTACCCTCTAAATAATGCCAAAATGACAATAATTTTTTACCTGGCTGCATCCAGTGTTGAGAATTTTGTTCTAGAAATGTATGCAAATCAGCACATATTTAATTAGATGACCCCTCATTTGCATATTTAAATAGCATTTCAGGAAAAAAAAGTATTTAAAAAAAATCTGTGTCATTCTAACTGTAATCAAGCAACCGTGTAAGTATGGTGATATCTCAATTAACAATCAATCCACCAGTTTAGTGAGGAACATGCTAAGGATGTTTCATTTCAAGGCTGTGCGGGTGACTGATGACAGTGCATTAAATAATCTGGCAAAAAGAGAAAACTGTGACTGACCAATCAGAATGGAGCATTACAGAGAGCTGTTGTACACACAAGCACACTTCTTTCTCACCTTTGTGATGTAGAATTTTTTCAAGCCGTCCAGGAATGATGTGAACATGGAGGACACTTGTGGCTTGAGAGCATGACCTGGTCAAATCAAGAATAAAAACATCAATAGACCTCAGTATTAAGCATGCAATCATTTAGCAATTTATTTGTTTGTATGCAGCCAAAAAGCTTTCATCTCTTTAAAAAAGGAAAAATGAATGTCTCTCGTACTGTTCTAGAGTCATCAAACATCCCTCAGTTTTGCCCTCTTGGATTTGCAAGAGGCCTTTGTGTCAGATTTATTAGCATGTGTGAACAATAGCACAGTAATGACTGAAGACCGAGAGCGAGAGAGCGAGAGGGAACTCAGTGAGCATGTTTCACAGGGGGTTTGTCATAAATCATCCAGATAGCAGCTGCTCTGATATGAAACGCTGCTAAATCTCTCTCAGTCAGAACGAACACAAACTCTCAGATTCATTCAAATCAACTAAAAAACTGACATGAATCTGTGTGAGACATATATCAAACATGCCGGTCATGGCACAGCATTTAGTTGTGTTTCAGTGAATTTTGTTTTATTTGTGGATGCTTTATAACATCACAACGTGGTGCATTAATAAAAATTATTCAGAGGTTACGGTTACACTGCACTCATCAACTATTTCGCAAACAGCTTCAAACATGCCTCACCTTTCAGAATTGTAAATTTTTTATATAATATAATATTTTTACTCGCTTAGTTTGAACGTATTTACTTATAATTATTAGTATTCAAAGGCACAATATGCAAGTTTTAGCTGCTAGAGGTCACATGTTCAAAACAATAACAAAGAAACTAAATCACATTAAATCCAGTGAAGTCACGAATCATGTTCACAGATGAGGTTATGAATTACCAGCACTTTCCACAGTTATTCAAACAGCGAATAAATCATGCAGAGAAAGCCAGCAAAGAACATTTACATCGTCAAAGAACATTTTGACAAATTTCAGTCTAGCGCGAGATTAAACTCAGTAGACGGTCTATAAACTGATGAATGAATCACTTACTTACATCATACATCTGCACTTGTTTATGAGCTGAATTCAGTCAACAGCGAAACTCCCCTGTTTCAGCGCTGAATTATCTGAACGCCTCTGATTGGCCGCTGCATTCTCAAGCTCCACAGACTCGTGTGTGATTGGTCATAAAGCGATACACCGTAAAGACTCGGAAAGAGAGTCATGGTGCAACACTGGACAGATCTAAAGTTAATGCTGCAGTCAACACTTTTCATTTAATCCGTAATGGATTTACTTTAACTGTGCAGTGGCATTTTTGTCCATACTTGTAGTTTCTACAAGCCAAAACCGAGTATATCGCGTACATTATGTCATTGACAGGTGACTGACCATGGAGGAACAGGGACAAGACAATTTTTAAAACATGAATTTCTCTGGATTTACAATTGGAATAATGCAAGTACACAACTGCTTGAAATATACAACAATGTGCAACTGGTTTTTGGATATTTCATAACAAAAACCTTACATATTGTGCCTTTAAGCTTTTCTTCCTTTTTCCCCCCCTTTATTTTTAGTTTTTGGTAGTTTTTGCATTTATTATGTTTTGAATCCAATCTTACGCATTTGCATTTTTGCATCCAAGTGAGAAAATAATTATAATAAGAATAATATTAAGAATAATAAACGAACAATCTGAGTTGCAGTTCCTTTAATTTCTTAATGTATTAAAAGTAATTCACTGAATTACCCCAAAATAGCCATTATCAAAGTTATGCAATGTATTTAATCAATATACACTACCATAAAAAAATTGCCTTTTTCTTTTCTTTTTTTACACAAATTAATACTTTTATTCGGCAAGGGTGAATTCAATCGATCAAAAGTGACAGTATTTCATAATGCAAGCTCTTATAATGGCACAAAAAATGCTGTTCTTTTGAACTTCCTAGTCATCCATTCCTAATCCCTAATCCTGTTCATGGATTTAAAAAATATATTAAATATGTAGCACAAGAGTTTTTCAACACTGATAAGAAACGTTTCTCGAGCAGAAAATCAGCATATCAGAGTGATTTCTGAAGGATCATGTGACTCTGAAGACTGGAGGATTGATTCAGCCCCAGCGAACTTTACTTCATGAGGATCCAAACCCTTACAACCCCATACTGAGATTACACATCCACCGCGTCTGAACACATTACAACACTCATCATAACAACACGCATTATCTCCCCTTTCTTCTGGTTGTGATTATAACACACACATATCACAATAATACAGTCACACTTCTGGGCTTAAAGAGTGTGCATGCTGCAAAAACCCGGATGATTACAGAGACTGGAGTCTTCATTAAAGAGTCAATACATCTCTGTGTCTCTCAGAAGTGCACTGTCGATGAAAACACCGAGCCGAACATGAGTTAATGAGATCCCTGGAGACGGGGGAACTTTTCCAGATATATCTGGCAACCCCTCACACATTCCCCACATCTCCACATGTAACGCTATAAACCCGGGCTGCACTGGGAGCTTAATTGCTGCCAGGGCCATTCTTCATTGTTCCTGAATTGTGTGTTTGTGCATTCGCTCGCTGCTCAGCTGGTAAAATAATGATCAATTTCACTTTATACGAGACGGCACGAGTGGGGGGTTCTCCAGAGATAAATTACACCAGACCAAATTAAACCTCTTGATGAAATGAATACACAAAACAACAACAACAACAAGTAATAAAAACCAAAACAAAGCTCAAATGCTAAAGCTTCCAATTCATCTCAGTGGAGTGGAATATGAAAACAGAAGATTATAAATGATGACTGTGGAAACACGAGCTCTCTATGTTTCTATACTTCTTGTTTTCCCATATTACATATTACCAGCTTATAATACTCAGGTAATATTTGGTTATAAATAAACAGCACTGCTGGAAATTACGTACCTGTCAATGACGGTACATCCAGGCCCGGCGCCACAAGGGGGCAAAAGGGGGCAATGCCCCCTCAGATCTGACTTGTGCCCCCTCTGTTTCATTTTTGTATTCAGAGTTAAATATAAAATGTTCAACCTTTTGAGTTAAATAATAATTTAACCTTATCCCCATGGGATTTAGAATGTTCAGTGTTGTGACTCGTGACATTACTGCCAGATTCAAATGATTTGACAGATTCGCGTTGGTTGGCGCTGAACCAGAGACGGACGAGCTCAGCGCTGTTATAATCACAACTATGCAGTGTTTTCAACCTCATTATGTTTATTTTAGATTTCATACATTTAAATAGGCTACACATAACCACTGGTAAAACAAAAGCCTACATTTGTAGTGTGTGAAAGCAGCAAAAACAATCTATCCATATATAATTTTTACCTGCAGTTGAATATGGACTGTTTTAGGGAGCGCTGTATTTAAAAATCTGTCGTTGCAAAGCGAGATCTCAGTGTGTATTAATCATTGATGGTGTAATAAAGTTAAAGGAACACTCCACCGTTTTTTGAAATAGGGCTTATTCACATTATTTCCTGCATTTAGATAGGTGGGCAAATGCATTTTTGTGTCAGTGCATGCATTGTTTTAGTTTGACTGGGTCGGCGTTAGCTTAGCTTAGCACAATGAATGGAATCCTTTGTTGCCAGCTAGCATGGCCTGAGTAAAAGTGATCAAAAAAAAAAAAAAAAAACACCTAATTACTTCTTGTGGCCTGCGTATTCACAACGAGTACAAATAGCGATCCAGATTAACACTAGGCGATTTCCTTGGCACATATTGACTTGGGACTATATTATGGGGAAGCACAGGCGAAGCACTGCTGCTTAGGCGAAGCACTGCTACTTCGGCGCAGAGATATCACACAAAACATGAAAACATCAACTGTGAATACAGTGTATGTGAATACAGGTATAATATGGGTCGATCTATACATGCGTCATGATTAAAATAATAGTTATATATCACTTGAAAACATAAAATCTCAAAATTCATCCTTTAAAACCCATTTTAAAATCAGATATTGCATTACCATGTAAATGGCACATCAGAATCATGTTACAAAATGTTTTCAGACATGAATTAAAAAAATTTAGGTTTGTATCATGCACATTCAAGTCTATCTTCAAAAACGTGAGTGACAGTTAACAGGTTAAACCTGTTATACTTCGACAAGACTTTTCTGCAAATAAATGTAATTATTGTGATAATACCGTATACCGTGATGAAAGCAACATGAAAATTTGATACAGTCACATGTCTTATCACCTTTAAGCAAAAATGTATGTATCTTTTGACAATATTCTTGTTCACTTAGTCCACAAATCAAGACTGCATGACTGAGTTTAGTGATTCGCTTCTTGAGTTCACAACTGATCAGAAAATCATTATTCGTGATGGTTTGTGTTGAATTTAATAAATCACATAAGCTAACACATAACTTCACAAGTCACATGGACTACTGCCGTTTTTTGTGCTTTTTCGTTCCTTTCTGAAGGCAGCAGGCTGTCATTGTTGAAGAGCTGTGTATACTATAAAATATATTTTTATGTCCCACAGAAAAAAAAAAGTTGATATTAAAGAAAAACAAAACTCACCAAACTGAAATTGCTCGTTGTCCATTAGCCGAATGGATGCTGGAGCGCATCTCTGAAACAAAAATAAAGAAAATGAAACTTCAGACTGAAACAATTTCATAAATGGAGATGTACGTATAATGACCCTCACCCATAGTTTAAACAAATCTACAAAATTAATATTGCTCAGCCAGTATTTTTAGGAAAGCCTACACTACATCAAGATGATATTCCAATTAAAATAAAACCATATATTGTTTTAAGGCAGCCTTGAGCAAAGAGGAGCAGTGCAGGTCCTGAATAGCATAATCAATAATATAATTGTAACTTTGGATCACAGTTTGTTTATGGACTAATGAGAAGCACTGTGCTCGCTCATCAATAACAGCTACACCAGCATCAGGACCACAGACTAATGAGAGGCTGAGATCTAAGACCATTCGTCAGCTGCAGGTACACACACTGTAAGCCTTACTCAACACACACACACACACACACAGATCCCGGCCTTCAAACCAATGCTGCTCTCTAACAGACATACCATAAGAGTTCTCACATATACACCACAAGCATGAGATGCACAATATACTGCATCAGATACGAGTAAAGCTATATCAGTTCATAGTATATATAAAAAATTTGGCATAGTTAATGGTAAATGTATACAGTAGCGTTCAAAGGTCAGTAATATTTTTTTTATAGAACTTAATACTTTTATTCAGCAAAGAAAGATCAAATTGAACAAAAATGTAAAGACGTTTATAATCATGAAACAATTCAACTGTGCTAGCAATTTATTACAACATGCTATCACAAACATGCTAAAATGACTAAATGTCTTTAAAACATATATAACCCTTACAAAAACTACCCATGGTTTTATTGTAGAAAGAGTGTATGGTTTTGGGGAGTATTGATTACCATTTGTATAACCACATTTTGACTACAAATACCATTGTTAAACTGTGGTTAGTCTAGCAAAACCATGGTTTAACTACAGTAACTGTATTTTTTGGTTTTATTTGTAATAAAAGCACGATTATTTTTTCCATGAGGGAAATCATGCTATAATCATGCTGAAACATCCTAGAAACATGCTAGCGATGTGCTAATATGTGCTAGAAACATGCTAAAGCATGTTACAATCATGCTGAAACTAATGTGTTTAAACATGCTATAAACATGTTAAAAAATGTTAGCGAAATGTTAGCCATGGACAAAACAAGCTAAAACGATGCTAAAATATTCAGGTAATGTGCTAACATGCTAGTGTCAAGCTAAAACATGCTGTGGACATGGTAAAATCTGCTATAAACATGCTAACAATATTCTAGCAACCTTGTAAAACTGTAAGACAGCAAGAGTAAAGACATTTATAAAAATTACTGCTATTCAAGTACATGCTGTTCTTTTGTACTTTCTAGACAAATAATAATTCTGAAAAATTATCACAGTTGACAAAATTAAGCAGAAAAATGTTTTTTTAACACTGGCAATAATAAGAAATGTTGCTTGAGCAGCAAGTCAGCATACTAGGATGATATTTGAAGGATCATGTGACATGCCTTATGAAAATTAACCATAGTTTTATTATAGTAAAAGTGTACTAAAGTTTTTTTTCATCATTTTGTATAGCCACAGTTTTGCTACAAATACCATGGTTAAAATATTGGTTAATGTAGCAAAACCTTTGTGTTAATTTGTGTTTACCATGGTTTAACTACATAACCATGTTTTTGTTCGTTTGTTTTTTGGTAAAACTGTGTTTAATTTAAAGGGACTGAAGATTGGAGTAATGATGCTGAAAATTCAGTTTTGAAATCACAGGAATAAACTACATTTTAAAATGTATTCAAATAGAAAACATTTCAAAGTGTAATATTTCACAATATTACAGCTGCCTTGGCGAACACAAACTTCTTTCCAAAAACATTTTTAAAAAAGAAACTGTTAACGATCCCAAATGTTTGAATGGTGATGTTCTGGTAATTTGTATCAGTAATCGTTTTTAACATCATTTTTAAATCAGCATCACTCAGATTGTCTATGAATCAAAGCATCTCTAGAAAATCAGGGTAGTCTGATCACTGCTGGGCTTGTGTAATCCTGCACTGACCTGTCTGGCCACCTCTCTCAGGCACGCAACACCCTGCTGGAAGTTTGGGAAGACAACAGAGCCGTACTTCTGATACTCAGGAACGGGTCGGATCTTCAGAGTCACTTCAGTCACCACTCCCAGAGTCCCTGAGGAGCGAGACACATGCTCAATCAGTGGTCACAAGGAATATCACAGCAGTAATTGGCTTTAAGGTTTGATCTGATTCACTATTACTGTCTCACAGTCCCAGGATGTCAGAGAGGTCAATGTGTATGTAACACACACGCACACACACATGAATGAAGCCCCTGGCTCTCTGCAGGAGACCTGCATGTTCATTTTCACCTGAGCGCTCAAGTTTCTTCCACTCAGAAAGGAAGCAGGGAGATTTACAGATTGTGATCAGTGACATAAAGCAGGTCAGTATCTAACGGCACACTGGCGGGAGAACAGAGCCGCGGGAGCCCGGCGCAGCAGGCTTCCTGTCCCAAACCAGCACGACCTCTGACCCCTGAGGGCTTCTAGACTCATTACTGACGGCCCCGAGCGAGTGTGCGTGTGTGAGTGTGCATCACTGGTGAGAAAGTCCTGTGGAGAGACTTTATGAGCACAACAAACCTCACTCATCCTCATCCTTCACTCATAGTCTTCATTAAAATCTCTAAATACTGGAAGAACTGGTACATCTCTGTGAAAATGTTTGTCATTTTCAAAGAAAAAGACTAACCGTAACAGTATGTTACCTTATTATACTGTACATGGTAAAAATAAAAGGTTTAACGTTGCATTATTTAGAATTTTACCATTACTACCATTTTTGGAAGTAAAAAACGAATTAGCGTATAATTTATGGTGAAAAACATTAAAAGTAAATAGTTAACATAACAGTATATGTAATTTTACTGTGAAATACAACTAAATTATAGTGTTTGGAAGGGAAAACTGAATTATATATTTTTTGGGCAAAAAAAAAAAAAAAAAAAAAAGGTTAAAATCTATGTTTCTAGAAGTAAAACAGACTTGTATCATTTATGGTGCAAACAGTAAAATTTAAAATAAATTATATGTAATTTTACTACAAAGTACTGTCAAATGTATGTTTCTTGGAAATAAAATTTAGGGTAAAAAAAAGTTGACAAAGTTTAACATCACATACGTAACTTTACTATAAAATACTGTATTAATGGATTTTGAAAGTAAAAACTGAATTACTGTATCATTATGATAACTACTGATTATGACAACTATATGAATTACCATCTCAAAAACAGTAAAGACACATTCCCAGAAGTCCCTGCATGACACAGCACATATGTGACCCTGCACCACAAACAGTCATAAGGGTCAATCTCTCGAAATTGTTATGATAGGACAATATCTGGCTGAGATACAACTATTGAAAATCTGGAATCTGATGGGTGCAAAAAAATAATAATAATAATAATCTAAATACTGAGAAAATCACCTTTAAAGCTGTCCAAATCATAAATTGAGTTTGATATATTTACTGTAGGAAATTTACAACATATAATGATTTTAGGCATATATGTAAAATTGTATATGTATAATGTATAATTCTGACCCATACAATGTTTTTTTGGCTATTGCTACAAACATATCCAAGTGACTTGGTTTTGTGCTCCAGGGTCACATATGATTATACTTTATTTAAATAGCTCATTTTTTCTTATTTATTTATTTATTTATTTTTTTATCAGCAGTGTCCTTTAGGGTGTTTTGTGTTACAATCTATGATATTAAATGAATGTGTGTTACATATTTTGAAGTAATGAATGTTGCCCATAATGGTGTTTTGTCTTTGCGTGTCTCCCAGTCCCTGTTTATTTTCTATTCAGAAGTAATGGAAATGTTTTACGAAGGGGATACTTACGATGAACTCTAATTTCTATTTTACCACTGATATTGTAGTTATCAGTACATTCTAGGCTACAAAGCAGATTTTGGTAGATGGTAGTAACTTGGTATATTAACATTATATCACTCAATAAAATGTATAATTCTGAAAAAAAAAAGGTTTATGCAATCCCGTAATATCTCAAACACTGTCAAAGTAACTTTACTTTATATGATGAATTTCTTTTTTTTCACAGGATTATTTTTACAATGATAACAGACATCGCTTAGGTTGCATTTTTAACCCTGAATATTCCTTTAAACATGCCAATAACCCAGTTTACCATCACATTCACACCTCTGAGACGGGAACCCTCACATCTAAAGATCTCCTGACCCCCGTAAAAACAACAAGAATAACTCTGTCATCTGAACTTTAGCGTGTCAGAGGGGGAAAAGGGAAATGGGCCATTCTTAAGTGTCTAAATGCCCCTGACATTACAAAGCCATTAAAGAAGCCAGATGTCATTCCTAATGGAATCATGAATGTTTAATTAATCCCGGGAAATATTCATCCTCCCACAAAGAATTCACACGAGCCATAAAAAGCTTCACAGACCATTTTACCAAACAACGATTATGACCCGTTTTCATCAGTTCAGGGCTTAATGAACGGCTAAATGACTTTTTAGAGAGACAGATTAATAGCAGAATCCTTTTCTTTGGATAAGGGTGATACGTATAAACAGCATCATGACACATAAGAGATATCAGGCACATAGTTCTGACTCGTTACCCTCTCTGAGGATCATTAAAAGCTTGTTTGACTGCCCTCTACTGTTTCAGAAGAAAGCCTAAACACAGTCTCAGTTCCAGACTCTCGTCCCTGATCATCTGACAGGAGAGCACTTCTGAAAATCACAAGTTTCAGTCAGATGACATGACTGATGCAACATGACTTCTGGGAGGACGAACTACGGACTTAACCAAAGTTTTTAGAGACTTGAGGAACTTGAAGGAATAGTTCACACAAAAATATGCATTTGTTGAACATTTACTCACCCTCAGAACATCCAAGATGTAGATGAGTTTGCTTCAAATGTAGCATTGCATTAAGGCTGGTTCACACGGCAGGATAATTGGGCCGATTTTAGCCCCGATTCAGCCCTTCCGACAATCTTAGGATGCTCCGATTATCGTAAAATAATCTGATCAAATATTCCTGCCGTGTGTGGTGTGTTAAGACTAATCTCCTCTGCTCGGAAGAATGTCGGGACCGCTCCGATCTCAAATCGGGGATATCCAACATGTTGGATTTATTTTGCCCGATTTCTTCTCGTGTGTGGTGTCCCCCGAGGACAAACAATCACGCAGCCTGTGGACTGTGGCGTGTAGCCAATCAGAAAGCGAGGTGACGAGGCAGTGATAGTACCGGGAAACAAAATCAAAACAGCCGGCGTATATAATATAACAAATACAAATAAAGTCGATGGGCATAACTAAATCCACAACTGCAGTCCACCAGAGTACATGGAAACTAATATATGAACGTTTATTTCAACGGTTATTAATCTGTGTAGTACGTAACAACATTTCTATGAGATAAAACAACAACTTATCTCCATATCATGATATAGCAAGTATAGTCCATGCTCGCGTCGTCTCCACCTCTTTGACCATCGCCTTTTCTTATTTTTCTTATGTTTTTTTCCCCGTTAAAAACAAAGCACAAACTATGGCCACTGCATCCTCTTCGTCCGCCATGATTGTTTACTCTAAAGTCACGTTTGATCTCGAGGGATTTTGCGAGATTTCCCGTCTGACCTGGGAATGCTCGGGAGTCAAATCGGTTCGTGTGTGATGTGTTGATATTGCCGTGTGGCTGCACACCACACACGGAACGACCACAACTGTTAGACCCGTGATTTTTTATCGCTGTGTGTGGGGTCTCTCATATTTGGAAAATCAGCCGACAATTTTAAAATCGTCCCGTGTGAACCAGGCCTTACTTGCGCAGCAATGGATCCTCTGCAGTGAATGGGTGCCGTCAGAATGAGTCCAAACAGCTGATAAAAACATCACAGTGGGTAGACCTTCTACTGGAAGGAGTGTTATTTTTATATTTTGGCCAGAAGTGATGGTTAAAAGTTAAATTAACTTAATCATGTATTTGTTTCTTACAAACACACAGCTTTCGCTTTACAAGATGTTACCTGATGGACTGGAGTGGTGTGGATTTTTGTGATGTTTTTATCAGCTGTTTGGACTCTCATTCTGACGGCACCCATTCACTGCAGAGCATCCACTGGTGAACAAGTGATGCAATGCTACATTTCTCCAAATCTGTTCTGATGATGAAACAAACACTATACATCTTGGATGGCCTGAAGGTGAGTAAATAAAACCATAATGATTGGGTGAACTATTCCTTTAATGTCCAGTTTTCTTAATTGTGCATTGTTTAATTTGTTTTCAATTTATACTTAACTGTGCTTGGTTTTACATGCTGGTCTCTTCCTATCGAAGTGTGGTGTTACTGCCAGAGGCACACATGTGCAAGTTAATTATTTAACTTTATTTATTTATTTATTGGATTTAGGGATCAGAAAGGATTTGAACTGAATCTGAGGTCACCCAAAGTGCAATCGCTAATAAAACAGGCTGTCATTTCACTTCAAAACTGAGACATTTTACATGGAGAAAATAAAAAAGCTATTCAACATTATGAATTTGTTTGAAATGTTTTTAAAGGGATAGTACACCTAAAAATTTAAATGTGATGTTTATCTGCTTACCCCCCGGGCATCCCAGATGTAGTTGACTTTGTTTCTTCAGTAGAACACAAACTGAGATTTTTAACACACACCGTTGCAGTGTATCAGTGTTATAAATTATAATGTATTTGGATGGGAATCACAGCTAAAACATATAGTAAAAAAAACAAAAAAAAAACATACACAATCAAAACCAATCTTCTTCTTCTTCTTGCTTTACGGCGGATCACAGACTTATAAGTGCATAACCGCTACCTATCTCTCAAAGGGAGCATTGACACTATCTATAATCAAAATAATCAATCTCCAAAGAAGACGACGACACCTCACGCGCAGGTACAGTTCAGACAGTCAGACACTGTGTGAATCAAAGGTAAAAAACAATATAAATACTGTTCAGTTTCTTGCACAGACGGATCGTTTTGGGTCTTTACACATCAATGTATCGTCACAAGCCACAGGGTTTAATTGGGTTTTATTTGTGTATGTTTTATCTTATTTTACTGTATGTTTTAGCCGTGATTCCCATCCACAATATAACAGTGATAGACTCAGTTTGTGTTCAACTGAAGAAACAAATGCCCTGGGGGTAAGAACTATGAAGAAATTAAAAACATTCATGGTCTTAGGAATAGATTGTGTTTTCTTTTATCTAGTATTTTTTTGGAGAGGAAATACAAGCCAGACGTCAAACATGTTCTTGACAGATTTGTGGAGATCCTCACAGATACATTCCTCACACAAAGCATCACGAGTCCTTACCCTCTGAGCCCAGTATGAAGTGATGTATGTCGGGGCCGGTGGACATGCGGGGCCCCAGACAGCTCTTCTCAATCACTCCTCTAGGGGTCACCATCTTTATATGCACCACCTGGGAACACATGAGATCACAGGGACCCTGAATGACCTCCAACAACACATCTACACTGTGTGAGCGTGTCCCAGACCTGTGTGTGTTTGTGTGTAGAGAGATGGGAGACATACCAGGTCCTCAATGTTGCCGTAGATGTTTTTCTTCATGCCTGACGCCCGTGTGGCCACCCAGCCGCCCAGAGAACTGAACTCCATGGAGTCCGGCTCATGGCCCGTACAGTAACCGCGCTCATTCAGCTAGAATCACAAAACATCCTCAGCAGAAATGTACAAAACAACAGATGCATTATTTTCTGTGCAAACTATTTTTCAATAAAAGAATACTTTAAATCAACCTCATAATATTTTTTTTTTGTCTAAATACAGTATCTGACAGAAAAAAGAAAAAATATATCTATATCAGTCTTCTGTTGAGCACAAAAGAAGATATTATGAAGAACATTTGTAACCAAATGATGGACAGTATAGATAAAAACTAATAAAATCAATGGAAGTCAATGGCTACCGTCAACTTTTGGGTGACTAGCATTGTTCAAAATTATCATTTTGTGCTCAACAGTAGAAAAACACTCATACAGGCTTCAGGGTGAGTAAATGATGACAGATTATTCCTTTTTTGGGAAACTACAGTAAAAAAAAAAAAAAATACTTAATGTATTCGAAATACATTTATTTAATGCCAAGTATGCTATACAAATACATTAACATATTTATGTACTTAAAAATACTTTTGTATACTACACTGATA